>NC_141108.1:32489072-32606572 GCF_041138505.1 Cibotium barometz
GAACATTTGTTTTTCCAGAGCATCCAGCTTTGCTTGACTTCTTTTTGTGACAAGGCCAACTTGCTCACAAAGCTTGATTTTGAAAGCTTCATCAACTTTATGACCTTGCTGAATATGATTGATCCACTCGTTTTGTGAAAAAATCTTATCTTTTGTAAGAAAGACATGGTGGATAGTCGCATCTCGAAATCAATGTTGTGATCAAGGGCAAGTAGCTTTGCATCATCATCATCACTTAACCCAGCATAGACCCATGCTAGGACTATCTTATAGCTCTCTACATGAGGATACTCAGCACATAACTCTTTTTTAGCAAAATGAGAGAGTGAGTTCCCCCCAAGACAAAGTATTTGTATTGATTGATTTTTGATCTCTCAAAACTCTCTTTGTAAAATATTCCCATAGTGGTGGGTACATCCCTCGGAAAGATGATGCTCTCTTGAGGAAAATAATGTTGATGGTTCCCCCAACTGTAGCTCTATGAATCTCTCCTCTAAGGATGCCTCACCTCTCTGAAAGCACTGAGGCCCCCCTAAACCCTGAATGTTCCATGATACTATCCACATATCAATCTCTGTGGGAGGTGGAACTATCGAAACTTCCCTCCACTCGAAGAGCCTTGGGCATGGATTTGGATGAGGGGAGAGGGAGGGTGTGGGGTTGGGGTTGGGGTTGGGTGGGGTGGGGTGGGGGTGGGTGTGGGTGTGGGTGTGGGTGTGGGTGTGGCGGTGGTGGTGGGAAGGCGGAGAAGAGGGAGATGGGAGTGGATGGGAGTGATCCATCAAAGAGGGAGGATGCTAGGAGGGGATCGTCGGGGGTTCAATGGTAGGGGACAACTTGCCTCACTAGAAATTGAGAACCAGAGGAGGCTCGGTAGGGTATCAGCAACCAAATTGAGGGGGCCGAATGGACCCTCGTAGTGAATGGAGGGGGCCTATTGCGACAGGTAGATTTGGTTCTCTGATAGAACCAAATCCTTCTGTACTCTTAACAGCATGGCGCGTGGGGTGGCAGCACTCAGCTCTGCTAGGGTTAGATGTTGCCGGCCCTAACAACGGGCCAACGATCTACCACTCTTCGAAAACACAAGCCAACAGTCTGCCACCGGCTACCTAAGAGCCTGCCTCTCGCTATGCCCCTTGGTGGAGATCTGAACGGGGACCAGAGGGGGGGAACCACCGAAGGCAGTCTCCTGGAGGGAAAGCTCTAATGAGGTGGCCCATCTTCCTACAAATGAAACACTAGCTAGAAAGACCTGAGTACTCCACTCAGTGACTGATGGGGTCTCCCTGAAGGCATGGAATACATATGACATGAGGCACTATCTCCGGTGAGGTCATATAGATGTGAAGGGATGGAATCCTGACCGCCCATGCAAGAGACGAACCAGCAGCGGGGGGATTCCATCACTTTCCCAATGGCTCCACCGATCACCGGGAGAAGAGAAAGATATTCCTTCTTGAGGCCTAGGAAGCAAACATTCACTAGAAAGCCTAACACGCTAACTAATGGGTCCAATGTGGGGTCGAAGTCATGCTGCCATGCGCAAAGAAGGCATGGGCCATATGCAATGCAATGGGGCTCAACTGCATGACTTTATGTGATGCCACTAGCAATTCAAAATCTACCACACCCCAGAGGATGAATGTCTATGATCTTTGCAAGCCCACCAAGGAGGCTATAGCACTTGCAGAAGATCTTTGAGTTGTACACACGCAAGGTGGCTACCGACAATTTTACATACCAAAGTGGAGGCCTCAGAGAAGACGGAAGGGGCAAAGAAGCTGGAGTTAAACAAAGAGGCGACAGAGGAGGAAAGCGAGGAGGGGGGAGGGGCTGTGGTGGTAAGAGCAAAGAGGGGGACACGAGAAGGGGGTGGAAGGAGGGAGGAGAAAGGGGGGGCGTAGACGAGGAGCTAGGCGCACACAGGGGGCAGCGAGAGAGCTGGGGGGGGCAGCACAAGAGAGGGGGTGGAAGGAGGGAGGAGAAAGGGGGGGCGTAGACGAGGAGCTAGGCGCACACAGGGGGCAGCGAGAGAGCTGGGGGGCAGCACAAGAGAGGGGGGAGGAGCATGTGGCAAGAAGAGAGCAGGTCACTGATGGAAGGAGAGGGGCATAGGCGAAAATGGGAGCGTGGGGGGGGAAGAAGGGGCACTGAGGGGGGTGGGCACAGACGAAGCAACCAACGGGGGTGGAGGGGGGCGTAGGTGGAAATAGGGGGTGCACAAGCTAGACGAGGGGGGAGAGGGTTGCACGTGGACGACGAGGGGGCTGGGCAAGGAGGGGGGGCACTGGCTAAGGGAAACCAGAAAGGGGAACGAGGGGTAGGCAGCATAGATTACAAGTGGGGGGTGCTCACTTGCAGATCCACGCACGACTTGGTTTTTTTGCTCACCACCATCAGACCATATATTGGTTGCAATGTGCATTGGAAAGGCTCAATTTTCAATGTGTTGTGAACTTAGAGAGCTCCCCCTTGAAAATTTGTTCTTTCTAATGCAGATTGTAACCAAATATGATCCGATGGTGACCAAGCTTTGCAAAAGTGAGGGTGGGTTCCACATATACACTCTTACAAAGTTTGGTCACCATCGAATCACATTTGTTTGCAATGTACGTTGGAAGGCCCAATTTTTAGGAGGCTCTCTAAGGCCACAACACTTTGAAAATTGGGCCTTTCCAATACACATTGCAACCAAATGTGGTTTGATGGTGATTAAAGTTTGCAAGAGTGAGGGTAGGGTCCACATATACACTATTACAAAGTTTCATCACAATCGGACCACATTTGGTTACAATGTGTGTTGGAAAGTCCCAATTTTTAGGGGGCTCTCTAAGGCCACAACACATTGAAAATTGGGCCTTTCCAATGCACATTGTAATCAAATGTGGTCTGATAATGACCAAACTTTGGAAGAGTGAGGGTGGAGTCCACATATACACTCTTACAAAGTTTGGTCACCATCAGACCACAATTGGTTGCAATGTGCATTGGAAAGGCCCAATTTTCATTGAAAATTGGGCCTTTCCAATGCACATTGCAACCAAATGTAGTCCAATGGTGACCAAACTTTGCAAGAGTGAGGGGGGCATCCACATAAGCACTCTTGCAAAGTTTGGTCACCACCATCAGACCACATTTGGTTGCAATGTGCATTGGAAAGACCCAATTTTTAGGGGGCTCTTGTTTCTAACTAATCACCCTATTAGCGGAATGGCAAGACTATAGTCTAGGGTGGCAGACTAGTCAGGCAATGCTGTGGGAGACATGAGGACTCCTACCAAAGGTTCAGGGTTCAAACACCAATTCTAAAGTGGTTGTTGGGAATGCTCCGGACCTCTTGTGTGCAGTGAATGTGCATCACTCCCCTCCTCACTCAACTCTCACTTAGCATGTACACATAAGCAGAACTACAAAACATAATCATTGTAAAAGTTGACACAACAAGGATGAGTAATAACAAGTGTGCCCCTTGATCCATTCCATAAGTATTAGAAGTGAGACAGAAGATATTTGTAAGACTCTGACACATTACAAGCTCCATGACATGACAGTCAATTAACATTGCAAGCTTACAAGGCTACACTATAGCACACAAACCATGAGTCTACACACGCACACGCCAGCATACTCTCCTCATCCATCTCTCTTTTCTGCAGTAGTTGATCACTCTTTAAGTTGTGCCTTCTTGATCTTGGCAATGGCTCCAAGGTGGTTACAGTCCGCCACCTCTACACATGTGACACCGAGGTGGTTCTCACGTCGTGTGTTGTGGGTTGACTGCTCCGCCAACTACCACTAACCCTTCCACTACTATTGCATCGCCAAGCACAACACCTGGCACGCCCGGTGATAGAGCTTGTGCTTCCGAACCAATTCCCTTGATAAATTTTTGCTTGATTTTAAAGCACATTTTTGGGGGGAGTGTGATCCGGAATGTAAATTTTGTCAGAGTAGGTGGTGCTTTTTTGAATTCTTTTCATCTTCTTTGCATGTTCTTCTGAACAGCCCAGACCCTTGTCGGTTGCATGTGATGTCTTTTTTTCAAAAAGTCTCACCATTGGTATGAGTGGAGTTTGCCCCAGAATCTTCTTTTCTGCCATTAGTATTGGTCTCCACTCAGCCTATGGGCAGCCTCCTCATACTCTTCCGGATTATTTGAAGAAGGGCTTTTTGCTCTTTCCGCTTATGCTTCTCCGATGCTGCATTCCCATGTGTTAACACTTGCAGGTGGTTGCATTTTGGGTGGAAGCATTCTCTTTCCCTCGGGTGTCTGTGAAAATAAAAATTGTGTGTACGGGTGCTCCAGGGGAAGAGGTTTCCGGTTAAGTATAGACTTTATTCTCTCTGCATTTTTAAAGTACTGTGGCAATTCTATATCTGCCTTTAGCAATTAAAAAAACATTACATGACATGCCTCAAAGAATGGGTTGTATATACTGGTCCATGGAGCTAAGGAACTGTTGACCAGTCAATTTTTCAAGTGTTCATTTTCTTTGAGTAAATCTTGGTTGGCATCCTGCAGCTTCCGGACCTCAACCAATAGTTCACCTCTTTCCTTTCTGGGCACACCAGGTGACAACATCTATGTGTTTTCAGTGTTCAGCTATGCATCTGCTCTTACTTTTGCATTCTCTGCTTGGAGTCAAGAAATTTCTTCCTTTGCTTCCCTTAGCTCCAATTTCCATTGTAGCCTTGTTTTCTGTGTCTGCTGCACTTTTTCGGCTACTTGCCGCGCTTCTTCTATTTGCACCTCAAGGGCAGCTCTGTAACTTTCCCAGTCTCTGGGTCCTTTCTTTCGAAGAAGCTGGTTTTAATTTTCTATGCACTGTTGCAATTCAAGTTCTAGTGCATTCAACTCCTTGCATCCATTTCAAATTTTGTGCTTCTTTCCAACTTCTGTTTGTATTCCTATGCTTGGTCTCTTGCCTCGTCCCTTTCCTGAAGTGCATCCCTTAATATATCTACATACTCTTTTGTGGGCATGGCCTCTTGCAACTCCTACTACAATAACTTGTTCCTTTCCACCAACCTCTTTGCTTCCTTCTCCCAATGTTCCGCCTTCTAGGTGGTGGCCTTTAGTGCCTGTATAGACTCTGATCTTGACCTTTTGTTGTTTCCCCTTTCCGGAAGTAATAGTTCTGGGAGATTCATGGCGGCCTGTTGACTGCTGTTGTTGTTGTTTGTAGATGATGTTGGTGTTGCTACTGTTGTTGGTGTGTTTGTTGTTTCTCCCCATCATTATCATTATTACACTCCAGGTTATGAATGACTTGTTGGGGCATCCAGCAGTGGAAGACACAAAACTTCTTCTTCTTCCAGGTTCTATAGGGCTTGTGCCTCTGATTGAGCTACGACCAATGTTGTTATGTTGTCTAGCACCTCGTTCTTCAGACCTTGAATTATGTCAGCCTATAGGGCTGACATAATTGTCTATAGGGCTTGTGCCTCTGATTGAGCTACGACCAATGTTGTTATGTTGTCTAGCACCTCGTTCTTCAGACCTTGAATTATGTCAGCCTAGACTTTGGCTAGCTTCCTAGCCTCTTCCAACTCCACTCATAGCCTTCCTATCTGTGATTGGAGTAATTGCATGTCCACTGGTAAGGGCTCTGATTTTTCCTTCACACAATTCCTTTTAATCCACCAGTGACCTTTCCGCCATGGCTATCTTCCTCTGCAGCTCCTCATTTTGTTGTGCCATTGATCGTGATTTGAGCTCTAGCTCCTTGGTCTTGTTTGTGGCACTTATTAGCATACCATGCTGCTTCTGGTTAAGTGCACTTAGCTGTGTGATGGTTCATAATCCTCTACTCTAGAGAGAGCGTGTGAGAGGATCTTCTAGACCATGGTTACCAGCCCCTTGTCCCTGTGAAGTTACTGGCTAGGGAGTTCTGCTTCCAAATTTTTGGGTGATTTGTCCCGATGGCTTGTCCCTTCTTGTGCCTTCTATGCTAGTGTTGTTACCCATGGTTGCAGTTCTGGTATGATGAGCTCTATCTTGGCAGGCGTTTTCCCTTTTTGGGCTGCTTCTTCCTTCTTTTTCTATTGTTCCCCTTCCTTCTTCTTCTTCTCTACTTACTCCTTCCTTTTCCTTTCTTCTTCCTTCTTTTTCTATTGTTCCCCTTCCTTCTTCTTCTTCTCTACTTCCTCCTTCCTTTTCCTTTCTTCTTCCTCTTTTCTTTTCTCTACTTCTTTAGCCTTTTTCTTTCTTTTAGCTTTGACAATAGCTTCCTGTTTCTTTTTCTCCTCTAGTTCTTTTTTACTTTCTTCTTCTTCAGCCTTCTGTTTCTTGACCTCTTCTGAGTTAGGCAACATTTCTTCATCAACTCTGTTTTTCCTCTTTTTACTTGCTTTCTGGGCAATCTTTTGCCACTCCTCCTCCTCATCCACATTGTCCTCAAATGAGCTAAATGTTACCTTGGGTGCTTTTTTGAAGATCATGTAGCTTCCTTGTATTTTTGCTTATTTGAGACATCTCCTGTCCGTCAGTCTACAGATCTTGTTGCTTGAGCAATTGCCCTTAAGTGCTCAATTTTTGCTTATTTGAGACATGTCCTGTCCAACGGTGTACAGATCTTGTTGCTTGAGTAATTGCCCTTAAGTGCTCAATCATGAACCACAGTGGGCTGCTTCTCCTTGGCCTAGGTGGATGCTTTCCTAGCCAAATTCTCCTTGTAGATTGCCACCCATTTTATCTTTTCTCCTGCTTCCGCTGCTCTGAGCAATCTGTAATTTTTGTTGGACATGTCCTCTGACTTTCCCATGAACATGATGTTCTATAAGAAGAAGACAAACTGCTCTTGTCGGGTTTCATCTGCTACATCTTTCACCTAGTGCATGTTACCTATCTTAGGGATCTCTTCCTCTACCCTTGGCTTCATGCTTGTATCTAGAGCACCATCAATGGGTAGACCCAGTGCATGGTGCACTTACTTTTCTAAAATTCTTATTGGCTCCTTCCCCTCCACATGCACAGTGTTGGTTTCCAAGAACTGATTGATGAGATTCGTTGCGTCTTCTCTAGGTCCTGCAGCTCTTCCCACTATCGATCGAGAAGGTTTTTGAACCTGCACCTTTTTGCCCATTCTTGATGCTCCTGTTTTCTTAGGTTTGGTATGAACATAGGCATGCTTATGCTCTTCTCTAGTTTTTTGTCAGATCTGAGCGTTTTGTTGATTTTCGGCATGGTGTTGTTGTCTGGAAGAATGCTACAGATGGTTGTAGTTGGTGGTTCAAGCGAGAGTGCAGAATGAGAACACGAGTGTTTGTGCTCTTTTTGTCAATGTTTCCTCTTCTTGGCTTCCTTTTTTAGGGTATTGTCATTTTCAGCTTCCCTATTTTCGATGTGATGTGACCTTTGATTTACATCATGGTCGCTACCTCGATTTAATGGAATTAAGGCGTTTGCGCCATTTTCCCGCCTTACCATTTACAAGTGGAGATCTAATGATGCTATGACACTTGTCCTTCATGCAATCATCCATGTGGCTCAAGCTGGCACATGTCTGGTCACTTGCTCTTTTGTCATTCAGACTGTGATTTGTTGTAGTATCCAGAGATTTAGTGGTTTGATAATTCTTGCAGACTGACCATTCTTCCAGAGTCTTGCACTTTATATGATCTTCCACATTGACTTCTACTAATGAAATCATGCCGCAAAGCAGATGCCCTGGACTCTCTTGATCTTCCACTTCTTCTCCTTCTGGCAGGACTTCCACTAGATGGCATTTGTACTTCTCATCCTGAAACCATTGATTGTTTTCGGGAAGGGCGTTCCGTCCAAGTTCTCTGGGGAAGAAGCATTTTGGCTAATCATGTCTTTCACTTTGAATGGTCCTATCCACCTGATCTTGAATTTTCCCAGATGGGGTCCCAGTTTGACACAGAGTCACCTTTTTCAAAAATTCTATGCTTAAGATGTCTGTCTGTCCATGCCTTCCTTCTTCTTTGCACTATTTATGCTTTCAAGGAGCTAATTTGTCTTTCTTCTTCTAAGGCTAGGAGTTCATGTATTCTATTGCCGAGATTCTTCCGTTGGAAGCTTCTCTTGAATTGCTATTCTAAGACTGGGTACCACGTATTCCATTGGCATGACTGCTTCCAAACCATAAACCATTTTAAATGGCGTTCTAGTAGTGACCTTGAATGAAGTCCGAAGTGTCCATAGTGCAGCATCTAGCTTTTGGTCCCAATCATTCTTGTTTGCATTTATGATCTTCTTCAAAATCTTGGTAAGCACCTTGTTGGTGGATTCCGGCTGACCGTTGCACTGTGGATAGTAAGGTGAGGACTTCTTGTGATTAATCAAGTATCTTTCCATTAATCCCTTCATCACCTTGTTCATAAAGTGTGATCCTTGATCACTGACTATTTCTATTGGCAACTCGTGCCTTGCAATGATGTCCTTGAAGAGGAACTTCACCACCTCTTCTATGGAGTTGCTTTTCATAGCCTTGGCTTCTGGCCACTTGGTGAAGTAATCTTTTGCAACGATGATGTATTCACATATGCTACCTTTTGTGGGTGGTTTGATAGGTCCAACAAAATCCAATCCCCATTTCATGAATGGTGCTAGGGGCCATATGGGTGTGATGGGCATCTTATCAGAATTTCTGGGTTGGCCCATCTGACAGACATCACAGTTCCTTGCTTCCATGTTGGCATCTCTCATGACAGTTGGCCACCATAGGCATGCTTGTAAAATTTGTTTGGCTGTTACTTCGCCACCCATGTGTCCTCCGGTGATGCCGCAGTGTGCTTCCCTTAGCAGCACTGCTCGTGGTTGTTCATGATCCGGAACCCATCTTTGAAGAATTTGATCTATGCTTCTTTTGTAGAGTTGCCCGACGATCATTGTGAAATTTCTACTTCTTATGGCAATTCTCTTCTTCCTATCGATAGTATATCCTTCTTGAAAAGACCCATCTTCTAAAAACTACGTCATGTCATAATAACAGTTTTCCTCTACTCCGGATGATGTAAGTGTGAACAAGTTGGAATCTGGAAGCTAGTCCTCTACACCCTTCAAAGTAGGTTCTCCATAATCTAGTCTAGACAGAAAGTCTGCCCACTGCATTTTCTTTTCCAGGTGTGTGTTGAATGGTGAGCTCAAATTCTTGAAGTAGGAGCATCCATCTTGCCATTTTCCCTACCAAGAAGGTTTTGTTCACCAAATAGATGAGAGCTTGAAGATCCACATGGAGAACAAATTTGTTTCCTCTAGAAGGTAGTGCCAGAACTTATTCATGGGCGAAGATCATGGAGAGGGCTTCTCACTTTGTTGTACTGTAGTTTCTTTCCGCTCTTGTGAGAGCCTTACTGGCATAATGTATAGGCTGCATGTACCATTTTTGTTTCTCTTGCATGAGTGCGCTGCCTGAGGCATCTACATAAACATGAAATATCATATTCCATTCAAGGTTGATCATTACTGGTGCAAAAGATGCCATGCACTTCATCTAGTGAAATGCCTTCTCACATTTTGGGCTCCTTTCATATTTAGTATCCTTCTTTGTTAGAGCATAGAACGGATATGCTACATGAGCCAAATATTTCAGAAACATTGTATGCCATTTTACTTTGCCAAGAATCTTTCAAGCTGTTTTATGTTTTGGGGAGCAGATATTTTGGTTATGGCCTCCACCTTAGTTGGTTCTATGACCAATCCTTGGGCTGACACAATGTGTCCTAACAGAGTTCTAGATTTCACTGCAAATGCACACTTGGCCGGCAGCCTTGTGTCCCTACATCTCTGCAAACATAACCTTAAGTGATAAATGTGTTTAGCCTTATCCCCGGACACACTAAAATCATCCCCGCAAAAGCTTTCATAAAATCTGTCAGGAAGTCGTAGAAGATTTCCTACACCATTCTTTAGAAAGTTCAGGTGTATTCTTCAAGCCAAACATCATGACAATTGCCACAAAGACCCCCCATTCAGTGACAGGGTAATCTTTTCCCGGTCTTCCGGAGCCATCTTCACTTGATTATATCCATTAAAACCATCTTAGAACGAATACATCTCTTTTTCGGCAACCTCATCAAGTAGGGAGTCCGTGAAAGGAAGCGAAAAACGATCTCAATTGGTTGTTGCATTTCGTTTGCGATAATCCACACATATTCTGATCTTCATGTTCTTTTTGGGGACTACTACAATTGGAGATATCTATGCAGCGTTTTCTACAAGTGCAATGAAACCTACCCTCAATAACCTGTCAATTTCTTCTTTTACTTGTTTTGCATAATTTGGGTTCATTCTATACCTTTGTTGCCTGACTGGTATGTCTCCTTCTTTCAAATTGAAAATGTGCTAGAAGAACTTAGGGTCAATGCCCTCCATGTCTTCATATGACCAAAAAAAGACATCTTGATACTCCTTTAGTAGTGATACCAACTCCTGTTTGAATTCATCCTCCAGTTCTAGCCTGATCTTTAAATTCTTTTCTTCTCTTCCTTCTCCTAGATTTACTTCCTGTAATTTGTCCGGACTCACCTTAGCTGCATTGTTTTCCTGGTTTTCTCCCTGCTTCATTACCCAATCCCGTATCTCTTAGATTTCTTCTTCATGTTCCAAGTTCCGTGCCGACTTAATTTCTTCCATAACTTTTTCATGCAGGGTCTTGCTTAGCTTTGAGCTTTCTGCTTTCTCGAAATTTGCTTCTGATTTCATTGATTGATCCTTAACCACTTTCGTGTTTCCGGCCTTTGTTTTAGTGTGTTGCCTTATTGCTTCCTCCACATTTACCATGTACAATGGTACTAAGTCTGGGTGTTCACATAGTATTTGGTTTCTTCATCATCATCAAAACCTTCTGACATGTTGTATGTTTTGGCATGGACTGGCCTCTGAGCAGGTTTTAGTGGTCTCTTAGTATCCGTGAGATCAACATATACCTTTCGCTTACCCTTTCTGATGGTAATTCTGTTTCTACCCCAGTCAGGCTTCACCTTACCATGTCTTAGCCAGGGTCTTCCTAGTAATACTTGGTAGGACCCAGTGTGACCTTCCCTCTTCTAAAGATTGGTGACCACTCTTGTTTCAAACAAGAGTAAAGGAAAGCTCTCAAATTCTCCTTGTAAGTTGGAATTTTCTATGGTAATCACCACTAGATTCACCTTAAATTCATCTTGTTTGATTCTCATTGATACATTTTTTATAATTCCTTTATTCTGTTGTCAGCCATTCTTATGTTGAACTGAATGGGTTCCCACTTGGGGCCTAAACCTAATGCCGTTTCTTCTGTAACCACATTCACCGTAGATCCTCCATCCAGTACTGCATCATTAATGAGAACATTGTTGAGTTGAATTGTGACTTTAGCCACTTCATTATCTCTAGATGCTAGCAGTTCTTTTGGTTGCATATTGCCACATTCCGAGGTCTCTTCCTCCACCGTGTGCTTTAATTCTTTGTTAAGTCCTTCAATTCCTGCTAACAAGATCTTGGCTTTGAACCTTGGGCATAAGTCTAGTACTTGCTTCAGTTGAACTTGGCTATCCAGTAGCAATGACATTACATTTGATTGCAACCAGCCATCATCTCTCTAGTTCTCTTCCCGACATTCCTTTTGTTGAAGTGCTCTGTATGGTTACTTCCACTTGTTTCTAGAATATCTACAGGGATTTCTCTTGCATTATCCTCCTTTTACTTGCCTTGCCTTTTTTCTATTTCCTTTGCAGTTTGGATTCTGACTTTTTCCTGATGTTCCCAATCCACAGCTGCCTTTTTGTGGCTTTTTGGTGAGTCTTGACCATCAATTAGAGTTATCACCACCCTAGATTCGTTTGCCTTAGCCCTTGTTACTGCTGAGATGTCATGCACCTCCAATTGTATGTCTTCTGCCTACATCATGTTGACACTTGGCGGATTCTCCTTGAGTTGCATTAGTTCCACTTGTCTTTCTTCATCATGCTTTTTCTTCATGACACATTTCGGTTTGGTATGTCCGGACTGTTAGCAATAGTAGCATGTGAAGTTAGTGGTTCCTCCTGAACTTCCTTGGTTTCTTCTTGCAGAAAAAATTTTGCGACCTCTATTCCCAAGCCTTCCCCTTCCAAGAGATCTTCTTTCTGCTCCCTCTATGTTATTCCCCATGGGAGCTCTATTTTTCATGTTGTACCTACAGTTCTATGTACTGTGGCTGTATCTGTTTTACAGATTGAACAAGTTGGAGGTACAAAGCATTCCTCTTTAAGGTGGCCTTCTTGTTTGCATTGTGAGAAGAACACATTTTTTCGGAAATCTACTCCTTTACCCTTTTTCATTTCTACTTAGCATGCACACATGAGTAGAACTACAACATAATCATTCACTACAGAGTAAAAGTTGACATAACAAGGATGAGTAATAACAAGTGTGCCCCTTGATCCATTCCAGAAGTATTACAAGTGAGATAGAAGATATTTGTAAGACTCTGACACGTTACAAGCTCCATGACATGATAGTCAATTAACATTGTAAGCTTACAAGGCTACTCTATAGCACACAGACCATGAGTCTACATATGCACACGCCAGCATACTCTCCTCATCCATCTCTCTTTTCTATAATCAGGGTATGACCAGATCAAGATTAATGAGCAAGATATCCCGAAGACAGCCAACCATCAATACTTGTAATGGGTAATATGAATTTACAGTCATGTCGTTTGGATTGACAAATGCCCCAGCTACATTCAACCGCCTAATGCAAGACATTCTCAGAGAATTCTTTGATGATTTTGTTCTTGTTTTCTTTGATGATATTTTGATTTACTCAAAGAATGCAGCTGACCATGAAGCTCAGGTCCAAAAAGTTTTTGAGATTCTAAGGAAGCACCAACTCTTTGCTAAAAAGAGTAAATGCACTTTCTCTGTCGACCATGTTGAATACTTGGGCTTTCGTGTATCCAAAGACGAGTTTTTACCAGATTCTACAAAAGTCCAAGCTGTCATAGATTGGCCTGAACCAAAGACAGTGAAAGAAGTCAGAGGATTCTTGGGGGACAGGTGGTGCTCACATCGTACGTTATGGGTTGACTGCTCCGCCAACTACCACTGACCCTTCCACTACTGATGCATTGCTAGGCGCAACAGCTCTCTAAGGCCACAACACATTGAAAATTGGGCCTTTCCAATGCACATTGCAACTAAATGTGGTTGATGGTGACCAAAATTTGCAAGAGCGAGGGTGGGGTCCATATACACACTCTTGCAAAGTTTGGTCACCATCTGACCACATTTGGTTGTAATGTGCATTAGAAAGGTCCAATTTTTAGGAGTCGCAGAGAAACCATGGCTTGTATCACTCAAAAGATCTTTCGCCAATCTTGAGTTGAGGGCATGCCTCCATAAAATGAGTATATAAATTAATTTAACTAACCTCAAGAAAGCAAGCCCCATGTTCAACGAACACACCCTTTGAGACTCTTTTTCACAAATGCTTTCTTGAACAGTGGCGAAGCTCTACAATTCTCCTCCCGAAATTCTCTAAAAGTGCATTGGTGCTATTGTTGATCAAACGATTACACCTACTAGGAGCATGACACTAGAAGCCCACAATACCCTAACATCATTCGCATTTAGACTTTGCCTCCTCAAAGAACCACCTCTAAGAGTGCGTGGTGCTATGTGAAGAATGTGAGAGGTAGTTGTCATGTCACTTGCCATGTATATGGCAACTATAATAGAACGACGAGTAGCTAATGCATCCAAGGTATTCCTCTTCTTGATGGATGCATATGAGCGAAAAACACTATAAAGAACCTCAGCACCCACTCTCCTCTCTCGACACTCACCAATCCCAACAACAATAGCCCTACACTCGGTTAGGTCAAGATGGTCAATAAGGGATGTAATAATAACAGTTTGTGACAAGGGAGTGAGATCTTGAAAAAAGTTGCGAATGATCTTAGACACACGATGAGGTATGACTAGCTTGCCTATGGTGGCTTTTACATTCACACTCTCACTAATAAGGAGGAGGAGGAGGAGGAGGAGGAGGAGGAGGATTACATGCTTCAACCAAACCAAGGGAGACAATAGAAGGGAGAAGTGGAGGAGGTGAGGGTGGTGGTGGTGGCCCACCAATGTTAGCAGCTGCCCATTGGCGTACTCTCCACTCTTTTTTCCACTCGCGAGCTATCCTCTTTCTCTCCACTTCTTGAGCCTCATGAGCCCCTAGGGGGTTTCCTATTCCTATCAGATTAATTACTCATATGACTTTGTGAGCCCATTTTCTACAAAATGCTATGAAGACTAAACACCAATCTATGATTGAATGAAATAAGCATAGAAGTGTGTGCATTTGTAGGAAGCAACACTCTCTTATCTTGCATTATATTGGATATTCATAAGATAAGATTTTTCTTATTTATGTATTAATAGATATATCTTTTTAATCAAATCTATATGATATCTTTGATTAGATTTTTAAAATAGGAAGTATTTTGATATAATATATTTTTTAAAAATATATATTTAAAAATAATAGTTCTAAAAAATAAATAAAATATTTTTGAGAGAAAAATATAAAATATATTTCTTTTTATTATAAAATAATATATTATTCAATTTATATATGTTATTCATTTTTTAAAATTTAGTATTTATTATTCAAAAAATATTTTTTAAAAAATTTACCTTTAAATTAATTATATATATATATATATATATATAAATTAACAAATAGCTATTTTTTTTAAAATCATATAGATGTAATAATATATTTTCTAATTGATGTATATTTTTATTTTAAAAATAAATATCATAAGAGTATTTTACATACATATGCATGGATTATCTATAAATTAAATATATATATATAGTTTTTACATGTATGTGAAACTATGAATGGATGCACCCATGCATGGAAGGTGATGATGACATGGAAACTCGAGTTGATGACATGGCATAGCGAAATGATAACATGGCATACACGTGTGACAAGTGACACCAACTCAAGATGATGTGATATATTCATGGCAGATGTTTTGATGACATAGACTAATGATGTGGTAATTTGAGTGAGGTGGTAGCTCTCCCTCCTTAATGATGTGTTAATGCATGTGACATGGCATCTAATGAGGTGGCATCGTGAGGCAGCATGCCATCTCATCAATAATGCGGTGGCATACTATGTCATCAATGTTGAGGTGGCACATTTAGGTGGAATGCATGCCATGTGTAAGTGACATGTCAGACACGTGGCCACCTTCGGGGTCTCCACCTAGGTTTGGTACATTACTTAACCTACTTGGGTTTATGCTTAGAAGGGAAGAAACTACTCTAGTAGAGCTATTTTCACATAAAATGGATCAAAATAGACCTTTTCTTACTTAAATTAAACCAAATTTTTTCTATAGATTCATCATGATTAGCACTACTTGCTCACATAAAACTATTGCATAATCAAATAAAAATGAATTTCTAATGGAGATCTAAGTCTGAAGTAAATTTTCAATGGAGATCTCAAAAAATCTAACCCTGTTAAGAATGAAATTTGACCATATGTTCACGTTGTCCTCATAATTACCTATCCTTGGATCTTTCAATCAAGTAAAAATACATACTTTTTTATATAAAGATGTGCTGTATAAAAAAGCTACTCTTTTTGTATACTTTCAAAACATATAATAATTAATTTAAAATAGAAATTACATACAAAAATTACTCAATAAATCAAGTGAAGATCTCCATTACATGCCTAAGTGGGGATGGAATTGGTGTTAAAACAAGGAAGTTATTAACATTTTGCGATCATACTATCTACCTGTCTAAGTTTGAGACATGCCATATGTACTATATTTATGATGCAGGAAATTTGACGTTTGAAATTTTTGATTTTTAATCATACCATATGTTTAAGTGCATGATTATGAGTGTGATGTTTCATTAGAAGAGCTCAATGTCAAATTCCTTTACCAAGTGGGTGAGATTGGCTAATTTTAGTGAAAAAAATGAATGTTTTTTACTACAAAAAAACTTGGAAGGTGATCCAAAGTGAGGACCCTTATTGTACAACCACCCATGATTGTAGATGCATGTGCATGTGTGATTGTAGATGCACATACAAGCGGTGTAAGTATATGGGGTGCACATGCAGGGGTGTGCACATGCATGTACAAATGTGTGAAGGTGGGGTATACATGTGAGTGCAAATGTAAGAGGTGGGTACATGCACGAGGGTGAGTATTTGTACACATAGGTGGAGGTATGAATATGCATGCAAGTGGGATACACGTGAATGTGTAGTACACATGTGAATGTATAAGAGCGGGTACGTGTACGCATGGTTATGTGGGTGTGCACATGCATGAAGGTGGGCATGCATACATGTGAATACAGGTATATGTGCAGAGTGCATGGGGTGTGTATATGCAGGCATGAATATAAGTGAATGAGAAATTGTGTAAGGATGTGTGCACATGCAAATGGGTGTGGGGTGCCCATAGAAGTATAAATGTGGGTGCACACATGGAGTGTGTGCATGTTTTTAGCTGTTTTGTGACATTTCTTCTTAGTTTTTTTTGGGGGGTTTTTGTGTTCTTCTTAGTTTTTTGGGGTTTTTTGGGGTTTTTGTGTTTTTTGTGCTAAGGTTGAGGCTTGGGAATTTTATTTGTATTTGCTGATGAGGTTTAGGATCTCCAAAATGGTTTGAGGGGGTGGCCGACGCACAAGGTGAGAGAAGTGTTGAGTGTTAGGGGTTACCTGAGGTGGTGGCTCATAATTGGAGAATGAGGCTTGGAATGTTGATAAGCTCATGGTATCCTCATCCACCAAGGATATGGTAACCATTCTGAAGGGGAGCTCAAGTGTTGTGTTCCCTTTTTACCAACTAATGATGCAATCCTTGGCCATGATCCATCCCATCTTGAGACTAATACACTCTTTCAATGTACCTACAAGGATTGCACAATGCACGTTTAGAAACTCCACTTCAAAATAACCAATGGTCATGGATTGGGAAATTTTTACAGTGGTAATAGTCGGCCGATAATGCAAGGGGTGGATGGCCTAATGAGGTCCACATCTCCCAATACAAAACATTGTAGCTAGCCCCAATGTCAACCAAGGTGGGCCATGCAGTTAGGTGGTATGTTTGGGGGAACTCTAACTCAAGGCGAGTAGCTGATTCCACTATTAGTTCTGTCTCACGAATGCATTGAGACACAACAATGGATGTGATTTTGGCATCGTCCAATGATCCAAACCTTGTTCCAAGCTTCTATGGAAGAGTGGCCATTGTTGGAAAAATGTGAATCCAATCCTCAGAGTGTCCATGGTCCTTAGAGTGGGCTCCAAAAGAGGCTCATATTCTTGGTTCCCATCTTCACCATCCAACATCTTGTTACAAGGTCTGTAATATCAATCGATGTGGTGTGAGCTTTTGCATTATATGCTCTAAAACTGAAGCGGTCTGAGCAATTGTGTTAGACTCATTAGTGAGAATGCCTCGACCCATGGGATGAGTTGCATGCTTTATAAATATCCACTAAAGAGGTCTTGTGTCGAACTCATTGGTGAGAATGCCTCAACCCATGGGACGAGCCTTTCCTATTTTTAAGGACTGGTTATCCTTACATGTAGAAATGTGATCGGTTTCCCAATCATGAACTAGCATTGTATCTTTCATGTAAGGCCTTCTAAGGATCATTGTGTATAACCCTCCTCTCTGAAAATCCATCACCACAAATGTGTGGAAGCTTAGCGTGAAGGTCTTAATATTCCACCACAAATATGTGGTGGAAGCTTAGCCTAAAGGTCTTAATCCTGAAGGATGTCCAAAGGTTAGCTTGAAGGTCTTAATCTTCCACCACAAATGTTGACACCAACACCACCATCTAGCAATGTAGAATCTCATCGAATTAGTTCCAGAGACAGAGGCTCGAGAATTGGCCCTTTGTAGCCTCCTAAGGATGGTTACGATTTTGGTCGAGGCCTTTGGCAAAAGCAATGATGTTCCCTCATTAGTACTATGATTGGCTATGGGATGAAGTCAAGGATTAGCTGAGGTAGGGTCAACGGTTGATACTCGACCACTTGCTCAAGTGCTGACTCTGGTTCAGACTCTGGTTCACAACCTACACCTTTCTCACATGCTCTTGGGCTTGCTTCATTCATTGCTCTTTCTCCATCATAGGGTTGGGGTAATCCTATAGTTCATTTGGAAGGTTATGGATTTCTTCTCTTTGGAAGAGCTGGATTAAATGAGAGATTGCTTACTGTCTCCATGAGAGAGACATCTTTGGAGCTATCCTCCAAACCAAGGTTGTCCTTGTTGCCACCATTGTTAGCCTAAACGGTTGAGCAAATTCTTTGCCAATAGATCTGTGCTCATGTCCTTAACTAGGATATGAGCTTTGCTAACTCATCCATGCTCATGTCCTTAACTAGGACTCTAGCTAGTGATGATTGGCACCCTTGGTAGTTGAGGCTTTGGATGATGCATCCACTATCTCTGTTTGGGTGAACAACTTCTACATCCTTGTCTTAGAGATTTTCTACTATTGCCTCGCACGGTTGTAGCACTCATCGAAGATCTAGTTCCTAGACCTATAGAGGTGGTCGTGAAGCCTCTTGCTCTTGAGATCGATCATAAATCAATCGATATGAGAAATAGCTATCCAGTCTTTCGTGGGTGCTACATCTCATGTGAAGATACTTGGTTCTAGTAATATAATCCACATTGTTTCACCCTCTTCCTACTCGAGGTTATAGATACGTGCAATTGGGCTCTATCTGGCTCTACTCAGCGAGAATCCCACTATGAAAGTGTATCTCAAGATCTCGTAGTAGGCCTTTTCAAGTGGGTTTAGTGACCTAAACCACTAGCCTTTTTAAGTGGGTTCAGTGACCTAAACCACTAGCCTGCTTTGCCTTAGAGGCATAGTACAAATGCGCAGATCTTGATGGGACCATCAATCTGTCCCATGGCATTGCAAATTTGATTAAAATTCTCTAGGTACTAAATGGGATCTCTAGTTTTATCAAATTTACTCATCATCCTTGAGATATGGATCGGCTTGGTTTTGCCCAACTTTGAGCTTCTAGGTGCTATGTTTGTCGTAATCCCCCTTCCCGTTTCAAACACTATCCTCAGCATGTCTTCTACATATTCACACGGTGGGGGAATGTAAGGACGTGCTTGCGCGAGACCCTATGTATTAGGGTACAAGATCTCTTGCCCTAGGGTTGGGCTACATGGTTTCCAATGGCACTTATCGTCGTCGGCCTAGCTTTGAGGTTGCATGCTCATTACGGCCGAGGACACCTTATGTGATTGCTCTCTTGGATCCCTTTGGTTCGAGGTAGTCCTAGCCATTGGCTCTTTACCCTTCCCCGTGTTTCGTGCTCCTTCATCCAAATGAAGAAGAACTGAAACTTGGTTCTGTGGTAAACACGCTTCTATAGTGACCTCCTATGGAGAGCAAGACTCTTGCTTGCAATGTGTGCGCTTACTATTGCGTGTGACCTCTTAATCAACATTGGGCAATATTGGGTGATTGCAATATAATGGAATGGATGAAAAAATATAGCTAAAGCCCTAGGCTAGTCTGAGACAGTGGTGCCAAATATGTTCAAGTCAAGAGCTTACCTTAGCCTCTTACCGAAGCATGTATCATTGGGCTTTGCCTTCGAGCCGCAAATGCAACTTTCCATTATGGGTGCGCTCACTTGTTCTATCGTGTCCTCACTCTGTTGTCACACTGGAATACCCCTTTGCCAAAGGGGTGAAGGGAGAGCTCTCAATGCTAGATAGGGATAAGAAGAGCTGGTCCTTCGCGATGGTTCTAAGCAGGGGGAAGAAGAAGCTATTGTAAGAAGAAAAACTACAGTCAAACCTATCTACCATGCATCCATCAAGCAAGCAAGATTCAAAAGCATACAAGCAAGTAAGAAGAGGGAAGAAGGATAGCTTACACGTAAAATATTACAAGGGAATGATTGTGTATTGCTTATTATAAAAAATGACTTATATAAGTGACTAGTTTTCACACTAGATTGACTAAACTTAAAAATAGTCCGACCGTCTCTCAAGCAACTATGTACACTAAATCTGTATACTTTATATGCTTAAGCGCATGGTAAGGCTGCTTTATATGTTCCACTGACTTTTTATTGCTTGTTTGCACCATGCGAGCAAAACCATGCTAACCTATGGAGTGGTTAATAGGGTGGTAATATAGTACCTTCCTTATAAGCTCTTGGGCTTATTTCATTCTCTCTTTCTCTAACATAGGGCTGGGATACTCCTTGAGTTTCTTTGAAAGGTTTTCGCAATTAATGGGCTTCTTCTCTTTGAGAAGAGCTTATTTAAGTGGGAGATCGCTTGTTGTTTTCGTAAGAGAGGTAGCTTCTTCAAAGCTCTCATCTTAAGTAGGGTAGATTAGTGATAATGTTATATATATATATATATATATATATATATATATAGTACATAAATTTAAATAAAAAATTAAAGACATTGATACATAGTAAACATATAATAATATATTATAATAATGATATATAAATCAATATACATATAGGAAATATATAATAGTATTATATATAAATATATTCACACACATATGTACGCATACAAACAACCACACGTACGTGTGGAGGGTGTGTGTGTGTGTGAGTGAGAGAGAGAGAGAGAGAGAGTTTCTATGTGTGAGATTGTATATACGAGATGGGTGTGAGAAGAGGGAGAGTGTATGTGTACGTGTGTGTGAGAAAGAAGATTGTGTCTATGTATGGAGGGTGTGTGTGTGTGTGAGTGAGAGAGAGAGAGAGAGAGAGAGAGAGAGAGTTTCTATGTGTGAGATTGTATATATGTACGCGACAGACATAAAAAGAATGCATGTGAGAGAGACACAAATACGTGTCTATATAAGAGACTCGCACATGCACGCAGAGACTCGCACATGCATATATACACACACCACATAAAAACACACACGCACACTATATTTCCATACTTGTCATTTGAAATGTGGGAAATACGTCTGCGTGTGTTGTAGTCGATCCGGCGTTGTGATGGCGACAAACTCGTTCATCTACAGCTTCGTGGCCAAAGGATCCGTGGTGTTGGCCGAACACACGGACTTCTCCGGAAACTTCAGCACAATAGCCGTCCAATGCCTGGAGAAACTGCCTCCTTTCAACAGCAGGCACACCTACGCCTGCGATGGCCACTCTTTCAACTACCTTGTCGACGATGGGTTCGGTAAGGTTGTCTTCCATGTCTTCTTAGTGTCTGTAAGGGTTTCCTGTGTTGCCCTACCATAATGCCTTCGCAGTGTCTAGTAGGGTTCTCTGTGTGTTGCAATTAGGGTTTATTTGTGTATCTG
Source organism: Cibotium barometz (assembly GCF_041138505.1). Lineage (NCBI taxonomy): Eukaryota > Viridiplantae > Streptophyta > Polypodiopsida > Cyatheales > Cibotiaceae > Cibotium > Cibotium barometz. The sequence goes on from NC_141108.1 coordinate 32,510,390, forward strand.
AGCTATTAGTGTTTTTGTGTAACCGGATAGGAGGGTTTTCTTTGTAGGTGTAGCTATTTAGTGTTTTCTGTGTGGTTGGCGACTTGTGGCATCTGATTTTGAACTGTTAGGGCTTTAATTTCTTTTTTGAAGTGTTTCCTGCAAGATTTTTCATGTTTAGGGTTTGATTTCTGCGAGCAGATTTTGTTGCATCTGAAATTGGACTGTTCAGAGTTTTTTTTGGTGGATCGGCAGGCTTCCCTCCACCCATGGCATTTGAAAAGTGATTCTTACGGTTTTTATTTTGCTTTGTTTGCTACAGTATATCTAGTGGTTGCCAACGACAGTGTTGGCAGAGAAGCACCATATGCTTTCTTGGAGCGAGTGAAGGAAGATTTCAAGAAACAGTATGGCGAACGACAAGGCAACACTACCCATGATTTCAATTCAGAATTTGGATACGAAAACACTTTCGATGTTGCCTACAGTCTAGATAAAGAATTCGGGTACTCAAAAGTCAATTGAACTTTGCTGCTTTGTGCAGTTACTGTGATATGGTCCCTTTGTTTCAGCAGCCTTCAAGGGATCGCTGCTTTGAAATTAACCATAATTTGCATTTTATGACGGATCTTTACAGGCCGAAATTGAAGGAGCATATGCAGTATTCAACTGATCATCCTGAGGAATTGAGCAGGATTGCCAGGGTTAAATCAACTCTTTCAGATGTGAGAGGAGTTGTAATCGAAAACATTGAGAAGGTTCGTAGCCATGTTTTTCTTTTAATGGCCAGAAAGTCTACAAAGTTGTGTTTGTAATTCAGCCCTGCAGCTATTTGATTTTGTTCTCAGCAACCATTTGTCATCAAACCGTCCATGTTGTCTCTTTATAACACTTGATCCTTATCTCAGAAGCAGCCTATTCTTGCTATCAATTCTTTGGGTTTTTTGCTTAACTGCTGAAACCCTAATATTGGTGTCCTAGGAGCTGGCCGCAACTTTTGGTTTGGAGCTGACTAGGGTGGTCCCTAGTGCCTATATGTGGTCATGGGCGTTGTTTGTGGAGTCCCTTCTGCTGCTAGAGCATTCCAACTACTACAATAACCCCGCTGCTGCCTAGTATTGTGCTTGGATTGTCCATCGGTGTCTCTTTGAGGAGAACCAGCACACTAGCTAGCCGTGTAAATGAGAACTATACTCTAGTATGAGAGTGCCTATGTGTGCGTGGTTTTGGAATGTCAGTTATGCACTCTCTTTTGTGACTGTGCTACTACACATCTACACCGACTATATTGTTTAGTACATGTATTCATTTCTTTTTTTCATGGCAAGCTTGGCACATGGTGCCTGCGGTTATGTACAACAATGTATTATTGTAAGGGGGGGTCAGCCCTTTTTGGTCCTAGTGTTGGTGTCCTATGTAGCAACACTTAGTTTTCAACTTTGTTAGTGTATTATGTATGTCCATAAATTGTTTTAAGTGTTTAACTATTTGCATACGGTGCCCAATAAGTGCTCACACCTACCCAGGTGAGTTACATTGGTATCAGAGCACAGTTGTTTCCCTCTTCTTGGCGGAGATTCTCAGTGGAGCAACGATCGTGGCATTGGACACCGTGCATTTAGTGCACTTACACAATGGACAACCACAGGAAGATTGTAGAAGTGCCGAGTTCAAGAGGGAATTCTAAATGCCTCTCTGTAAATGGAGGATGTACGGACTTAATTTTGTTGGGATTCGGAGTCTTGTATGTTCGTATCTGTGTGTGTGTGTACCCATCGTGTACATGTATCCCTATTTGTGTACCCACTTGTGTCTGTGTGTGAACAACCCCTAAAAGGGCTAAGTGTTGTGATGAGGAATTTTTGTTTGGGTTTTTTCACACTTGTTCGGCTGAATACACATGTGCGTGCCATGAAGTATCGACGTCAGTTGTGTTTTCATCTATTTGTATGTGTCGTCTATGGCGACATTGATGCGGATGCGGGTTTTTTTTTGGATCTCGGTGGGCTTCCATGGAGCAATCTTTTTTCTCGGGTCTTCACATTGTTGGCATAGTTTTGTTGTGAATACTTGTGCACACAATAGAAGTGTAGTTTTTTTAGAGACTTTAGAGGTTTCAGAAGAAGCAATCTACTCTTTGGGTATTTAAGCCTTGGGAGTTTGTTTTTTTAAAACGCTATGTAACGCTTGTGTTTTTTAATTAGCTTTTCGTAAAGCTAACAATAGCTTTCGTGTGAGCTATTAAGTACCTATTAAGGTTTCTTTGTATTGGACATGATGGAGGGAAAAGGAGGAGATTAATAAAGCTTTTAGAAGCCTTTCTTTCAAATCTATGCCGGCTTCTTCCATGTGTTAAGAGAAGAGAATTTTTTTATTTCTTGCACATTTGCATTGTCATGAAGATTGTGAGGATCATCGTTGTCATCACCATCTAGTAGCCGCACGGTTATGCGTAGAGGAGGAACATCAGACAGGAGAGAAGTGTTGCCTTTTAGCCTTGCCAAAGGCTATGCACAGCACGCGTGTAGCGTTGGCTTTGTTGACTATTCGAGGCACCTCGGAGCTCTCACCTACTAGCACGGGTTCGAGTCTCCCTTGCCCCACTCTAAGCCCAGTGGGGCGTGCATTGACAGACTCAACCATGTGTCCAAGAGATAAAGATATAGAGAGAGAGAGGAGAGATAAAAGGGAATAGGGATCTTGCACAGTACACCACCTTGAGCGGGGAACATGCCCCGTCCCCTTTCACGAATTTATTGAAGAACAATCCACGGGCACGCTGGCCAGGATCAATACAATCAATGAATACAAATTAAATAGATATGCCAATATAGGATATCCAAGTCGATGCCGATGACGAGGCATGAGATCTCTGACGCCGAGCACACCACGGGGATGACCCACAAGTATCTCTCACCGGGCTAGTACCAAATCTAATATCCAAATCCAGATCCAATGAATCCAAGTCCAATGAATCCAAATCTAAATCCAAGTCCAAGTCCAAGTCTAGATCCAAGTCCAAGTCCAGATCCAGGTGTGAATCCAAGTCCAAGTCCAAGTCCAAGTCCAGATCCAAGTCCAAATCCAAGTTCGAATCCATGTCCAAGTCTGGATCCAAGTCCAAGTCTGGATTCAAGTCCAATGTCTAAGTTCAAGTTCCATGTTTCATACCCAAACTTCATGCCCGAGCTATATACCCAAGCTCCATGCTTCATGCCCAAACTTCATGCCCAAGATATATACCCAAGTTTCATGCTTTATGCCCAAGCTATATATCCAAGTTCCATGCTTCATGCCCAAGCTTTATGCCCAAGCTATATACCCATGCTTCATGCCCAAGCTTTATGCTCAGGCTATATACCCAAGTTCCATGTTCATGTCCAAGAAAGCTTCATGCCCAAGTTCAAGCTTCCAAAGCTGGGCGGAGGCCGGGCCGAGCTGGGCGGCGGCCGAGCTGAGCTGGGCGATGGCTGGGTTGAGCTGGGCGATGGCTGGGTTGAGCTGAGCGGCAATGGCTCTGGGGTGGCTGAGCTGAGCTGCAGCGGCGGGTGGATGAAGATGAGGGTCTCCTTGCTCTCCACAAGCTTGATGCCCAAAATAAGAGGGCTCTAGCTTCTTTTATACTTGGGGAGGGCCTTAACTTCTTGCCAAAAAGCCATCATGCTTTTGCTTTGCCTTTTTATGCTTTGCTTTTCCCTTTTTGTCTTTGCTTTTGCTCTTTTTACTTTTATTAATAAAATATTAGTCAACTTTTGGTGCTTTGCTTTTCTGGCTTTAATGCCTTGCTTTTTTCGCCTTAGAGTTGCTTTTTGAGAAAGCGTCCTTTAGCTTTTTAGTCCGGTTCAGTCTCCTCTTTCCAATGGTGCCCTTGGCTCGTGGTCAACCTTGTTTGACTTTTTGCTTTTTGACCAAGACTGGTGCTTTTTTCCAATGGCGACTTTAGGAACCCTGTTCCCATGTGTCCATCAACTTGTCCATTTGTCCGGGCATGAGTTCTATCATGTGAAAAGAGCCAGGAGGGCCAAATAGTTACATTCCCTCCCTCTTACATCGTAGTTGTTCTCAACTGCGACGGAGCGCAAGTGGCTAGCTAACTGGCCTATTGTTGGCCGATTGGTTTTTAATCCAGTCGTGGGCGATTGTGGGGCTATCAGCTTGTTTTAGACAGGGCCGATTGTAGCCCCAGTCCATATATATTGGGACTCTTACCCCCCAAAGTTTTGTACCGGATATACTCTTGTATATAGTTGAGTTCGACATCGTCTCTCGTCTCTTGCTCTCATGCAGTTTTCTACTCTTTGATTTGTCTCTCTTTTCCGCTGCACATTCCGATAGCTGTACGCTCATTCTGGTAGTTTGGTTGCGTGGCTGGTTGGCGGATCGCTTGGCTGGGGGCAATTTCTGTGCAACTATAGCATTGAGGACTTGGCCGGGCATTTGCACGGCCATTTTGCTTCGGACTTTTATAAATATAGATTTTTGCACAAATATATGTTTTTTTCCGGAAAACACAAGAAGGTTATGGGCTCGCGTTATTGCCTTGTGTTTTTCTCTTGACATTATGCAAGTGTGCACGGAAACATGGTGGACAGTGTGTAGGACATTTGTCAAGTGTTCATACTTGGGGTCAAAGAGGACTCAAGGTATTATTAAAGTCCCTCTCATAACCCATGTGGGGGGAGGGGACAAAGGTTGTAATAAACTTTAAAAACAAAGGACCCGTTGGATGGAAATCGTGGCCCCTTGGAGGGGTTATGTTATTTTAGGGGGAGACCCTTTTTTTTGGAGAAGTCGGGCTGCAGCAAAAACGTGCTTTTCTCTCTTGGAAGCGCCGGCTGAAGCTGCACGTGCATGAGTTTTGACTCTCTCTTTTTGGCGACTCGTGGGCTGCAAGAAGGGTAGGGCTGAACAGCACGTGGGCTCTCTCTGGCTAGAGTTGGCTGCAGCTATACACACAGGAGTGCTTTTGGCTCGTGGGAAGGCTGGCGGGCTGGGCTGGGCAGCAGCACGTGCTTTTGCTCTCTCTCTCTCTCTCTCTCTCTCTCTCTCGCTTGCCTATAAAGGCTGGCGGGCAGGGTTGCAGGACGGATTTTCTTGTGTAGGGGCTGGCTGATCTGAATCCCCCCTAATTGCAATGGGTAAAAGTCCATCAAACATGTCCTGTAAGCCTGTATCATTACTTTTATACAAGCTGACCATGGGCTGTTCTGAATTTTCAGCAAATACCACATCTCTACTCAGAAAAATCCTTCGTGTAGTTGGATTATAAAGACGGTATCCTTTGCTTTCATTGCTGTAGCCCACAAAAATGCATTTAATTGCTTTGTCATCAAGCTTTGTTCGGAGTTGTTCTGGCACATGTGCATATGCCAAACACCCAAATGTACGCATATAATCCACTGTTGGCTTTCGGCTATACCAAGCCTCAAATGGTGTTATGGTTTTCAAAGCTTTTGTTGGGGACACCTGTTCAACACATGAGTTGCACACATTATAGCTTCCATCCAAAATTTGTGAGGCAACTTTTGTGCTTTCACCATGCATCTTGCCATCTCCACGAGAGATCTATTTTTCCTTTCAGCTACACCATTCTGCTGCGGTGTATAAGGCACAGTACATTGGTGTTTGATGCCCTTTTGAAGCATATAATCCTTGAATGCATTTGACATGTATTCTCCACCTCTATCTGAGCGAAGTGTTTGGACTTTACATGCACACATATTTTCAGCCATTGCGACAAAGTGTCGAAAGCATGTAAACACATCTTCTTTTGCTTTCAAAGGGTAAGCCCAAGCAAACCTGGAGTAGTCATCAATGAATGTGACAAAGTAAAGATGCCCCCCTATGGATGGTGTCCGCATTGGACCACATACATCACTATGTATGAGTTGTAATTTACTTTCAGCTCTAACAGCTCCATCTTTGGGGAATGGTTTTCGTTGCATCTTTCCCAAAATACACCCCTCACATACATGTCTTGGTGGAGACTCAAGAGGCGGCATATTATCAACCATATGATGCTTCTGCAAAAGCATCAAACTCTGAAAATTTACATGCCCAAAACGAGCATGCCATAGCTCTGCATCATGCATAGCAGGAGTGTGGGCAGCCACTGTATTTGCATCATAAGTGCGCTTGTCATAGCTGTCCAGCTTATACAAGCCTTTGTATCGTGTTCCAGAAGTGACTATTTCATAACCCTTTGATGGGTCTTTTACCAAACACTTCCCGTCTTCAAATTCAACCTTGAAACCTTGGTTGTTTATGGCTGAGACGGAGAGCAGATTTTTCTTTATCCCTGGAACATACGATACATTTTTCATAGATATATTGGCACCATTGGCTGCAATAAGTACGACATTACCAATTCCTTTTACTGGATATGTGGTATGATCTGCACATGATACAGTGCGGCCATTTGAAGCATAAACCAAGTGCTGAAATACACCTTTGCATGAAGTGATGTGGCTCGAAGCACCACTATCAAAATACCATGATGCATTCTGTCTGTCAGATGCAATGCAAGACATATCAGTGTCTGAAGCACCTGGTGTGTCACTAGTGCATGTGACCAAAAAAGTGTACTCTTCCTGGATTACATTAGCTGATTGCTGTGCTTTGTCATCCGAAGAGTCTGCTACTGCATTGCCTGCTTCTTTCTTTTTTTCTTTTGCAATCCTATTTCTACATTCACTGATGTAGTGTCCAGGCTTATGGCAGTAGTGACATTTGCCCTTCTTTTTGGGCTTGTTTGCATCCCCTTTGTTAGACTTTTCACCACTAGAAGAGGGCTGTCCATGACCAGCCTTGCTAGACTGTTGTCTCCCATGCCTAAAGCTCTTTGCTTTACCCTTATCCTTGGCTGTAAATGCCTTTTCTCCACCACGGTTGCTCGATATGTTTGCTCTTGTTTGCTCTTCCTGCAAGAGTAAACCCACGAGCTCTTCAAAAGTGACGGGATCACCACCTCCTCTCATCGAGAGGTTGAGAGAGGTGTGAAAGCCCAAGTAGGAAGGCGGTAAAGAATGAAGAGTGTTGGTGACCATCTGTCTGTCTGGGATAACCTCATCAATGTTGAGCAATTGTTCCTGCAAATCTTTCACTTTGGTGAGATGATCTGCCATAGAGTCACCCTCATCCATAGAAAGAAGATCCAATCGCCTCTTCAAGTAGGCAACTCTTGCCTCGTTGCGTACCTGATACATTGCTTCCAATGTGTCCCATGCAAGCTTCGATGTCTTGCATGAATGAATGTGCGGAATAATAGTCCTTTTCACTGAAAGGGCTATCAATGACATGGCTTGTGCATCTCTAGAGTCCCATCTCTTCTGCTCTTGTGTGGGAGCAGGATCTACATCAGGAGCTCTTTGAGCACCTCCCCTTTGAGGCGTGGCTGGCTGAATGGTATGTGGGCGTGTGTCATCACCACACACGATGCCCCAAAGCCCTTTGGCTACCAGCAAATTACGGATCATAAAACTCCAGAGGGAGTAGTTAGATCCATCCAGCTTGTCCTCCTGGGTGAGCACACCAAATACATCTGTAGCATTCTGTGCCATGTCAACAAAGTATAACTGCAAGCAAACCAAGCACCAATGTGCACTACCAGGCAACCAAATGTCCTGTGCAAATGTATGCCTGCAAACCAAAGCAAGTGTAAACCTGCACCAAATTGTCCAATTACACCCAATGTGTATACATACGCGACAAATCGCAGCTGTAATGCCCAATTACATGCTCCAATCTGAAAATCCCCAATTTTTATGCACTCCAATTGCTTCAATGTGCATCTAATTGGCCAATTTTCACAAAAGCCCCAAATTTCTGCAAATGTAAGAGCTCCAATTTGCCAATTTTGACCTCAATTTTGAAAACCTCCAAATTTCATCTGTAATTTTCTTTTCAATCTGACTTGCACAGTATTCATTGTCTGCAAAATCGGCATATGACCTGCCCTGCAATGGCTGCAGATTTTGTATTTGACCTAGAAATTTGTACAGAAAAATACCTTCAGGCAAGGTGTCGTTGCAGGTGGCCAGTCGTTGCAGGTGGAGACGTTGGAGGGAGTCGAACCAAATGTTGGAGGGAATCGAACCAAATGTTGGAGGGTCGAGTAGGCGGAATGTTGAGTAGTTGAGCGAGTGGGAGGTGTGCAGGCGTCGTGCGAGCAGAACGACGCTTAGGCGTCGGGCGAGCAGCACGGCACTGAAGGTGACGGGGCCCAGCTGCAGGTGTCGAGCGAGCAAACACCCGCCTGCAGCTCGTTAAGGCTGGTGTGAACAGCAGAGGCGACTGGAGTCGGCGATGGAGGTCGAGACGGAGCAGAGACGGCCGGCGGGTCCAGACGGCCTGAGCGGAGACGTTGGCTGCTGTGACGGAGCGCAAGGCGCCGACCGGAACGGAGAGACGCTGGCCGACGGGTGCTGCGGAGGAGGTGTTGACGTCGACCGGCTTGGGGCTCTGACGGAGGAACGGAACCGCGACGGGCACATGAACGGAGCCACGCACGTTGCTGTGGCCGTCGGCTGGGAACGGCGGCGCCGCCCGCGAGCTGGGCGGTGGTGGTGGGCTCCCCACTAGTGCCGCCTGTTCCTGGTGGCTGGACGGAGGAGCTCCGACGGAACCAGATAATCCGGCGACAGAATTCGACGGACGGAAACACAACGGCGAAGGAATTCGACGGACGGAACCACAGTGGCGACGGAATTTTGCAGGAATTTTTCGAGCAGCAGAATATCAGGGCCAGCTCCCAGCTCTGATACCAAATGTTGGGTGTTGGACTCACACACTCACACACACAAACCTGCACATTAGGGTTAGGTGCAGGGTAGAGAAGCTCACACACAGAAATGAGAGAGAGAGAGAGAGAGAGCCAAAAGTGTGGTATCCACAAAATGCAAGTCAACCCTTGCATGTGTGCCACATCCATATAATATAGAACTACAAAATATTATATGGTGTCCTTTCACACTTGATGTCCAAGGGGAAAAACCACATGGGAAAAAGTGCCCTTGGTTAAGCCCTGTTCACACATAGCACTACCATAAGTGAGCATATGCCTACAGCTGTGTATGGTTCTGTGTGGAAACAGGAAAAAGGTTTCAAGGGGAAACATGCCTAAGGGTTTCGTGTGGAAACAAGTCGTAGGTTTCTTGAGGGAACATGTTTTTGGTTTCTCTAAGAGATAGGTCACATGCAGGCAGTGGTTATAGGAATGGACATCGAGGGAACATGTTTTTGGTTTCTCTAGAAGATAGGTCACACGCAGGCAGTGGTTATAGGAATGGACATGTTTGGTACAGCCTCATTGGACAGGCGTCGGGGAATCCATGACTGAGATGGATAGTACCCTTGGAAGGCAGAGAGGGATGGTACAGGTTTGTCGACTGTATGGTATGCTGTGCTGTGATGCAAGTTCTTTTTTGGGAAACAGTTTGGAGTCTTTGTTGTGATGCAGGAGCACTAGATGTGTCAGGGTGTGATGTTGTCTATGGGGTGAGAGGCTATGGATGGTTGTGGCAGCCTTGATTGAGGGAGAAAGCTTCTGTATGCAGGACTCATGTGAAAGCCTTTTGATGTGAACAATAGCTGGAATTGTTTGTGGATGTCGAGTGAACAAGAAGCCACAATGCAGGGTCTTTGCAGGCTTCAGTAGTTCTACTATGACAGCTAAGTTTCCAGCCTTATTATTGTAATCAAAGCTCTTATAATCTATTAAAGAAATACCGCAAGGGACGCCACTGCGTTTTGGGGCCAATCAGTGTTCGTGTACTGGTTGCAAAAGCACTTTAGCTCCCCTTATTTGTTTTTCTTTTCTAGGTCTTCAAAGGTGTTGAAGTGTTTTGTGTCGTCCTAGTTTGTTTTGCACCACTCTTTGGTTTTGTTTGAAGGCCAAGGCCGGTTTACAGCTCCCAGGAGCAGCAGGAATATACTAAGGAAAGGGTTGGTTCTTTTTCGGAACGAGATCTTTCACAAAGACGGATCTTGGACTTCATTGAATTGAGCTTATTCAGGTGGTGAACTTGACGTGAAGCCTCTCACATACGTGGGTTGCGTGTGAGAGTAACACTGTTTGGTGTATGACTATGGTCGGAATCTTGTTCCCATATTGTTTCCAGATGTGTCTGATGATTTATGGCGGTTCTTGCGGATGTACAAAGATACGATGATTCTATAAAAGTGTTCAATTGAACAATGGGTGAGCCGTTTCATCGTGTATTTGCGAGAGGTTTGTATCTATGATTGGTATGTTTGACTACCGGATGAGGTACGCAACAATTAGTATTCGATGTATTTCTTGTAATGTGTGCACAAGGGCATGGTCCGAGCAGTTGTATGCAAAATTATGTCGTGAATATCAAAAGTTGAAAGAGGATGCTAGTTCGGTGGTCCAGATTGAAGACAAGCATGTACTAGCTAAGGGGGGTTGTGCAGACCAAGATTTGGAGTTTCCGCAGGCTACTGATACTGTCTTCGAGTCACAGCACAAGGAGGAGCCTTGTGTGTGACAAGATAGGGACAAGTTCTAGGAGGCGGTGGATTCAAATCTAGTGGCATCTTTCAATGTCTTTGAGAGCTTGGTGGCATGTGAAGCTTCTTCCTTGAAGGCCACATTGAATATAGATTGTGTGGATGAGATGCTCGAAGACTATGATTTCGTGGGACACACCTTGAGTAGTGAGGATGAGGATGTGATTGCTGAATTCTTGGATGCTCTTGACGGTAATAGTTTCATTGCCATTTCTTCCAAATGGATATGAGTATATATGCTAATATGGACCTTGTTATAGATGAGTTGGGGTGACTTTAAGCTTGGGTGTGGTACTGATTTTTGCAGAGGAGTCTCCTCTTCCTAAAGTCTCCATTGATGTGCTGTCACATGCGGAAACTCTGGGAGTCTTCTTTCAGCCCTAAACACCATCTTGGAACAACCTAATGCCAAACACAAGCAAAGAGATGGAGAGAAGAGAGAGAGAGAGATAGCTGAGTTTCAGTATATTCATTTAGTACAAAAAGGTGTACATCATGGCAAGCCCTTGAATAGGTGGTAAACACACCTAATCTAAGCCTATTCTATGACTCAACCCATGGAGAACTGCATGAATGTCAAGGACCCTAGCCAAGCCTATTTATAGGCCTTGAAAATAAATGTGGGTTGGCCAACCTGTTGTCTGCCAAGTCCCCTTGAACAATGCCTCCCTTTTTGCTGTAGGCGACATTGATATCTCTTCTTGAAAACTGGTCGATAGCCTCCTGGGTATTCCCATAGTCTTCCTACCCATGCCTAACTGTTGTAGGTCCAGAGAGTCTGGTTCCAAAACTGGTTCTTTATCTGTTGCCCTTCACGGAATAGCCTTGGGAATGACCTTGCACATGACATCACCCTCTGCTAAACTTGATGACGGGATTCCAACTTTTGTTCTTGGGTGACTGTCATCGTTCCTTTGTCTCTTCTCTCTCTCTACTCTCCCTTCTGTTTGCGTTTTTGCATCAGCATGTTCTAGATGGTGTTTAGGGCTGAAAGAAGCATCTCAAAGCTTCCGCATGTAACATGTAGCCACACCTTGGGGGTGTGGTTGGCGCCTGTTCTGGTTGTTTGGTCGCGTGGCTGGTTCGTGGGCTGCTTGATTGGGGGCGATTTCTGCGCAGCTATAGCGTTGACGGCTTGGTTGGGCCTTAGTAGCGGGCATCTGCACGGCCGTTTTGCTTCGGACTTTTATATTTTTCACTGGCACAAAGGTTGAATCATTACATAGAGCATATTTTCTATCTCTTGCTCTAGAAAAATTAGGGTTTTCAAAAATTTAAGGGATTCCCAAAAGTTAGGGCTTTTTGAATCTTATGCCATAGAAGGCTGTAGCAGCGCTCCAAGGCTTGATATATGTCTTTAATTTTGAAAAATATGGGGGAAGTGAGATTAATTCTTCGATTAAGTTGGATTTTCAGAAAATGATAAAAAAAATCCAAATTCACTTTCCTTATTTGAATTTTGCTAGCTCTGTAGGACTAATTGAAGGTTTACAAAGATTGTTAGTGATCAATTGAAGCTGTGGAAAACCATCAACATCTTCTCTGTGTTGCCCTTGTTATTAAAGCTTTAGTAATGACGATGATGTGGCCTATGCTGGTTGGCAACACGTGTAGCATCAATACATCGCGTACCGGTACCATGCTTTCCATACCTGTACTTAAAAAAAAGTTTAAAGTGACTATTCATTGATAACTACTAGTGAATACATGGTATGTAGGTTGATGTTAAGGAGCTTGAGCATCGCAAACAACATCATGCTGAGGAGAGCGACATAGTATGTGATGAGCAGGATGTGATATACAGACAACTTCACAGAGAGCTTTGAGGGCATTGATAGATGAGTCACTCGAGCTCAGTCTCGAGCTCTCACGACAAGTACGTTAGGTACAGTGGAGTAGAAAGTGCTCAAGGTATGTTAGGGCCTGTCATCGATTTTGCTATGATACCAAATGTTGATATAGGGGGAGGAACTAGGGAGCACAGGCTATGGGGGTTGAAACTGAAACATTGTCATGTTATTTGATAGAGATAAACAAGAGAGAGAGAGAAGAGACCCCCCCCCCCCCCCCCCCCTTGGAGTATTTTATTACCCAAGGAGAAAATATCATGTACAAGCTTTGAAGCCTTACTCTCCCCATGGGAGATGTCGGATTATCCATATACAAACCATAACACAGTCCAACATGAGGCAACCATAAGATTCAACCGTTACGCACGCTATAGAAATGCCGAGCCAACAATATAATCCATATACCTCCGTGAGGGTACTGATTCTTCTGGGTCTTCATGCAATGGTGCTGGTACAACAGGTTCAGCTCTCCATTCAGCCGGTACAATAAGTACCATGGTTGGTACGACAAGTACAGTGGTTGGTACAATAGGTACAATGGCTGGTACAACAAGTACAAAGGGTTGGTACAGCCGGTACAGTGGTCGGTACAACATGTACAATGGCTGGTGTAGCTGGTATAGTGGTTGGGACAACAAGTACAATGATTGGAAATCATAATTAAATGATTAAATACCTTGTCTTCAGTATTTATTCGCGATGGAAGCCTTCAAAACAGTCCCCAACAGTTGGCATACTTCATGGGCAGCCTAGCACGAGAGTCTCCCCAAATGAAGAGAGAGGGCTTCAATTTATAGATTTGGGCCTCCCATGAGCTAAAATGGCAAGAGAAGGCTATAATGACAAGTGGAGAGCCACACAATAGGTGAAGTGACAAGTGTGAGGCTACTTGTCTCACTTTGATCCACTTTCTAACAAGTGTGAGGCCACTTGTCTCACTTTGATCCACTTTCTTGCCACATGTCCCAATCTAAAAGAGGCCTCCCATAATCTTTACCTTTAAAAATATCCTAGTTGGTAGCCCAAGTTATGGTTGAAGCTTTGAAAGTCGAGGATTAAGGAGCTAAGGAGATGTCACCATTTTGTACATTTTCCAGTTTTCATATGTGGACAGGGCCCGGGCTCCGAAGACCAAGAATCTACAAAAAGACCAAGAATGTACAAGCTTTGGGAATGGGAGATTTATCTTATACAAGAACCATGCACCCCAGAAGTTGGTAGTTGGTTATGGGCACCCAAGAACCTGGGCTTGGGGCTCGGAATAGGACTCTAGTCAAGAAAATGGACTTGTGTGTCTCTGTCCACGCAGAAAAGAGCCCCACCCAACCTTGTTGTCTTGGGTAAGGATACACGTGTGAACATAGTGTTAAAGGTGGGCACCACAGTTTTCAAGGGGATCTACACTGAGTTATGGTTGTTGGACAAAATACTAGTTGGGTACACCATTTTAAATGGATTTCACATGCATAAGGCTGAACATAAGTGGTTGGGCACCTAGAGCATGAGGAAATCGTTGAGTTTTTGTACATGGGCTAAGGGCAAGTGTTGACTTTCTCTACTACATGACCAAGCTTGTTATATTTTGCCCAAATTTCTTAGCCTAAGGTTAAAAAGGGGCTCATAAAATTCAGCCTCACCACCTTCTTTAGTTTTTTAAAAACTGGTGCCACACTCTTACTTCCGTACAACTATGGGCACATGAGCTCTGGCCATAACTACTGTACCTGTACTTGCCCGTACTGTTGGTGCGACTGACCTGTACTGTTGGTGCTGCTGTACCTGCTGTGGTTGTCTGTGTACCTATTGTGACTGCTGGAGTATCTGCTGTACCTGCAGCCCATGCACATATGCTGCTGCCCATTTGGTTGTCTCTGTTGTGGAGACTGAATTTGGCCTATTACTGGTTGTTTTCCTTGAGATACTGGCTGCTGGGTGCTCGTTTTCCATTGTTGGATGCCCAGTTGCTGCAAACTGTTAGTGTATCAGCTGTACACTTGCACATGAATTCACAGGCAAGAGTTATGTACCATCATTGTTGATGTTTGGGCATGGTTAAATACCAGTTGTACATGTGCGTAGAAGGTTATAAATGTTCTTTTTTGATGAATCGGGCAAGTGTTAAAATGGCCCTTTGTGCTTGAATCATTAAGGGTTGTATGTGGAGCCATGAAATTCCTAGACACAATCCGTATCTGTTTACAGGATTTCAAAGAAAAGAAGGGACCCATGCAACAGCAAGCAATGGCCCTCAAAGTTCGTACTGTTTGAGATACTTCTTGGTGTGGAAGTATCTCTTTTCAAGTTTTGTGTGGAATCTGGCTGTGGCCAACTAAATAAGTGTTTAATTACCTTAGTAGCCTAGCGTGCAAGCCTCACAACTCTTTTGGGCAGGTTTAGAGGCTGGAGTGTTGTTTGGACATGTCAAGGCAAGGTGCCCAAATGTGGAAACAATTGGCAGTCTGTCCAATTGGCAGCCGACCAACGATAGAGTAGCCAACCTGTCCATCCGACCCTATAAAGAGGTACTGTTAAGGTTTGTAACTTTGTTGTCATGTTCATGCCCTAAGTGCATGGACATGATTCTCTGCTGCAGCGTCACAAGGGGAAGATCTGAGAGTGAGTGGATTGATTGGGGCAGATTTAGCAGCTGGATAGACGTCCGGAAGTGCCCAAGACATGCACCAATGAAATAACACAAGTTGGGAGCAATATGAACATGTGTTAAATGATATTTTATTATGAGACTTTTCATCCTCAAGTAAGAGGAGTTAGATGTGAACTAGTGTTTGCAAAGTCTTCTCCCGTCGGCAGCAAACAAGAGTATTAAGAACCTCCAGAAGGCAGTTCTCCCGAGTGTTTCTCAGAGGACAATTGCATTGTAGCTGTCTGCACAGGATGCACAGTACAGATCTGAGTTCAGATCTGTGATCTTGTTATATATAATAATGTACAGAAGTTTAGGGTCTCTCTATGGTCTCTTCTATTGTGTATTTGGAGATGCCAATCAGGTGTTTGTATGAAAAGTTTTTATGCTGTATTCTTCGTCTCTGATTTTTTAATGCTTGTGCAGCTTCTTGATCGAGGTGAAAGAATTGAGCTTCTAGTTGACAGAACTGAGAATCTTCGATTTCAGGTCTGATTGTCTGCAGCTAGTTTTGTGCTTTTATGCAGAGGTGGTCTTCCTCAAATATTGCTTAGTTCAGTTGTAACCTGGGACTGACTGTCATGAGCCTTGCTGAGCAGGCAGACAGCTTTCAACGGCAAGGCAGACAATTGCGGAGGAAGATGTGGTTGCAAGGCTTAAAAATAAAGCTGGCAGTGTTTGGCATTACACTTCTTTTCATCTTAATAGTATGGCTTTCTATCTGTCATGGATTCAGATGTAAATAGAAAGCACAAAAGCACATCATCATGGGTCACAAGTTACAACATTATTCACCAGTTACAACATTATTCACCAGAATCAGGTGCTGAACACCAGAGGCACCTGATATCTGCTGTTAGATGTACATGTTAAGAACAAGAAAACGTATACCGACCTCAGTGCTGACCTGTAAGCTAGTCCAAGATATTCTGGTTTAGTATCTCCAAAGCCGGCCTCCAGATACAGTCGTGTGTTGGTGTAAGACCGGGTCTTCCACTTGGTTGCCCTTGAGCAGATAACATCACAATCTGTGTAATTATCTAAATGGGCATAAGATGGTGGTGTTGTTTATTCAGGCTTGAGCATATTGTATCTCTGTATGTGAACGAATGTGTTTCAAGCCAATGTAAGATGTACAAATTTATGAACTTCAAATCTGTTCGCGAGTCTAAGGTTTTTTAATGTACAGTGGTGGAGATATTAGTAGAGGAATCTTTTGAACTTGTTGCTGGCTTTGAAGTCCTATTTATTGACAGAGGAAGAGCTTGGACGCTTTCTTTTTAGACGAGCATTCGGGCTCTCTGTCTCTCTCTCTCTCTCTCACACACACACACACACACACACACACACACACACACACACACACACACACACACTGGATCCCTTGTAAAATTACTGTTTTGCATCTTACTCTTTTGATTTCATTATACCCACCTCTTCACTTTTCCACTATAATATGAAAGGTCAGAATTTATAATAGACAAATATCTTCACTTCATGATAGGCCATCTTTACGTCGAACATTTTTTGACTCCTATGATATGCCACATAAGGTATCTATTTGTATCCCCTTGGAATACACTTTATTCTTTCATTGATCCCAGCCTTAGTAGAACTATGGTGACTCTAATAAGTGTACTGTGTCACCTATTATGGATCCATTTCAAGTATTTAACCCAAACTTTGTAAGAGGTATGATTAATATTGATTATGTTTTTCCACTTACAACTTGCCCTCAGTTATGTACTCTACATTGAGGCAGCATGTTTTTTTCAGGGTCATCAACTTTGCCAGAGTTGTTTGTGCTTTGAACAATTGACTTGTCGGATGACGTGGCCACAAGCCCGTATTGGATTCCCAAGTACATACGAGATTGAAAAACAGCTTGAAAGTTCAGTATGGTTATGTTACTAAGAATGATGCTTCTTTGATTCATTTGAGCTGTAATTTCTAGTGTGACTGCTCAGTAGTCGCTTGCACTGTGTAAGGACAATTGTTCTAAGAAATTGTCTTTCTTTTATATTTATGTGTAAGCAGCATTGGTCTGTTCAAACTTTGGAAAGCAAAAGTCTCTGATCATTGTGCAAATACCTTATTGGTGATACTTTTAATAAAGGAAGAATAATAGTTTCTGTTTGGATTTGGTGCATATTATAAATTTCTGTTTGGACTTGGTGCATATGGTAAGTTTTACATTCTTTTTCTCATGCTAATGAATGAGGAATAATAGCAGCGTTATGGCAGGTGCATGCATGTTTGATGGAGTCATTGTAGTATGAATACACGGCAGCACTTTATCAACATAGTTATAGTGGTTCAAACTCTCTACAATTTCCTCTTTCATCCACTATACATAATGTATGATGATTGTGAACACACTCTTCTGTCAAGTGTCCACATTGCAGAGATTCACAAAGGCCTGCAATAGATTAACCTACTCTTTTTTTTTACTGTGCTTTACATGCTATGGTGTGAAGTTGAAGAGAGATTTACAAAGGCCTGCAATAGATTAACCTACTCTTTTTCTTGTACAGTGCTTTACATGCTATGGTGTGAAGTTGAAGACAGAAATAATCTTTTCCTTTAGAAATTGAATAGGGTAGCTCATTTATTAAGACTCTCGAAGCATATTTAAGGTCCTTTGGTTCAACAATTGTATGCAACTTGTATACACTTACTACTAGTACTTAGGTGCGGTTTTGGATTACTAAAAGATTGTGATAACTGACGTAGGGTGTGTCAGTGACACAATTGAATGACTCAAGGTGTATTAGTCCACCCAATTGAATGACTCAAGGTAATAATACAGTAACAACTGCTTCCCTTTATCTGTTTTGGTTGATACAAAAAAGAAAGTTAAGTGCAATAATATCTTGTTCTTTTTAGCTTGGAGTATAGTGTCTTTCGTATTCTCATCTTTTCATACAAAGAACTGTGAATTTTAGATATAAATGTCCATTCTTGCTTTGTCTTGTAATGGGCTCTTGTTTTGTAACGTCCCTGTTATGAGGAGAAGCCATGTTTGAGCATGTAACGTCCCCATTATGAGGAGAAGCCATGTTTGAGCAAATTGACACAGACTTGGTTTGGCCTTAGTGGCTGGATTGTATTGGTAGATATAGCATATTGCCATGTAGACTACAGGTATGTGCAGTCCCCTTAAGCTTGAAAACAAGACATAAGAGTTGGTCGACTTCACGACATTGCAGGGTCCAAATGGTGCCCAAGTTGTGCTCGGATGGCTGTGGGAGGCGAGGCACTAGTTCTTAATGGGCCAAGTGAACACTATGAAGCACATTTCTACACAATTAATCAATCATCACTCTATGTTTACTTCCTTACCTTACAACCGTACTCTTATAGTTCTAGTAGCCATTTAAGCTCCTTTCACGTGTGTGGAATGCAACCGTCCTTGTATCTTTGCTTATTGAAATATAATCTGCTTTCCTATATCATTGTCTTCCATGTGCTTAAGCTATTGCAAGCCTTTGGAACCCAGAAGCTTTAGTTTCTTTTTATCGATTTCCTTTTCCATTGTGGTTGTCAGTGTCATTGACTATTCTGATTGTTAGATCCCTTTTCCATTGTGGTTGTCGGTGTCATTGACTATTCTGATTCTGAGCTAGGCATCTCTTCACTTTCTATTTGGGTATCCAAAACTGTTTATTCCCTTCATAAGAGTCTTGTGTCTTGAGGAGGTTCCATTTCTTTCTAGTTGGTTGGCTTGAAGAGTGATGGTTTTTGGGAGCGGTTGGAGAGGTCGCCACCATGATTGGGCTTTTCTTAGTGCAAACCTCATGGTTTCTTTGATCATCCTTTGAGCTCCAACAAATTTGAGCTTTTTCCCAAGATGAGCATTTCTCGGTACTTGGGGACCAAAGTGGTACTGCTATTCTACCTCCCTTTGTTTGCATCTGGATGGTTTGTTCCTTCCATTGAATGGAGCAATCAATTGCACCAATCCATGCTCTTCCCATCAATACTTGCTCTTCCATAACACCTACAAGCATAACATATATCTTTTTGGCCACAAGGTTATTGTTGACAAGTGTTGAACTTTTAAATTACCTTCAACTTTTACCACACTTGCATGGAATCTACAAGCACTTGCATTTGTTGGTTCCATATCTGGTTTACCCAGAGCTTCCTATGTTTCATAGGATATCAAGTTGTGACTTGCTCCTGTGTCAATTAGAGCTATAGACACTTGAATGTTAACCCCTATAGGCTCAATATCGAGGTCTTCATTCTCCATGGATGACAGGGTTATTGGTGATCCTACTGTGAAGAGGAATAGGGGGAATCTATCACCCCTATCTCCCTATGTCCACTCTCTTATCCATGACAATGCAACAACAAGCTCAATGGATGTGGGAGTGACATGACAATGCAACAACGGGCTCAATGGATGTAAGAGTGTGGATATCGTTTTACTGTTGCACTGTCTTCTCCAAATCGCTACTCATACTATAGTATTTGGGGGGCGGTGTGCCATTGATCAACGACTACACTGTTGTGGTGCAATTGGACAAAAGGCCTAAGGTGTTCCACTGGGTGCTGAGATGACATTTTCCTCCCGCTTCTAGCTGTCACCAAGAAGAGCTAGCACCAGACTATGGTGTAGTTTGTCAACACCACAAAGCTGCACCCGTTTACACTCTTCTTCTTTCTAACCTAATAAGTTGCATTATTCGTATTTGACAATTCTTTTTATTCATGAATAACGCTCAAATTATATGTTTGGCCTTATTATTCGTCGTGGAATGTTTTGTTTTTGTTTTTTGAGTCGGGGTTAGAAATGAACAAGCTCGTCCTGAGACTTGAACAGAAAAACACTTTTGTCATTAGCTTCGTCGCCTCTAGTCTTAGAGATGGTTTCGATTCGTGGCATGTCATGTATGGTTGTTTTCTTGGCCTTGGCTTTGATGAGGAGTCGTAGTATTCCTTGGTCTCCACTTTAAGGAGTGCTAAAAATTTAAAAATGAGATCTTTGGCTTCTTTTTCTTTTGACAAGAAGGATTAAGTGCTCCTTAGTAAAACCTAGATAAGGAGTTGGCTTGTGCTTGAAGCTTTCTTTGCACCTATCAATTTCTTCATTTTTGTGGTGAGGATTTGGCTCGTGCTTGAAGCTTGCTTTGCACTTGTCAATTTCTTTAAATGAAGCTATTTTGTGTTGTTTAAAGTTTAATTATTTTTTTGATGTTTCATATAATTAAATAAATTATGGATATACACAAGTGTTTCTTGATCTAAGTATTTCATAAAATTTTCACTTTAAGTGTTTTTTCTTTTGAAATTGATTTTTTGATGTTTTTTCGTATGAAGAAAAAATTTAAAATAATTCTTAAGATATAAAAATTTGAAAGAAACTTTTATTTTGTTCAAAAGAATTAGAACTTACTCACGATTCAAATTTACATTCTAAAAATACACCAATAACAATGAAAATTCACATTAAATTATTTGAGTAAAATAATGCGAGTGCTCACTTCCCACTATAGGTGTAAATAAGAATCTTAGGCTTACATAGTCAAGGCGGCTCACACAAGACTTGAGGCTCAAGGAAGGCCCAAGCTTAAGACAGACTCAAGTTTCATGTCGTTTTTTGCAAATTCCAAGTTACTTATTTTCTCTCTACTATAATTCCCTATTATGGTATCTCTCTACTCCCTCTTGTTTTATCCCTGCTGTGGTAGCAATGATTCCTAGTGTCTACTTCTCTCATTTCTGATTCCACTCCTCTCCACTCAAAATGTATCTTAAGCAAGGTGGGGTTTACTTTCACTCAAGAACCATTATGCATGTTTTTCTCCTCATAGACATACATCAAGCTTAATTCCCACATACACTCACTTGAATCCTCCAAATTGAGCTAAAAAAGAAGCTAAATCACTCTTAGATACAATTTTCGTCAAGATTTTCAGTTCCCTACTACTGATGGCTATTCCACCTTACATGTTTTGATTTTGCATTGTAAAAATGATGTGTTGACACCCATGTACTCGTTCCACCATCAAATGATCTCAAAACTAACTCAAACTTGGTCCTTGACAAACCCTTATACCCATTACATGGTCGGTGATAACTTTTTTCCAATAGGATAATTTTAGAAATTACTTTTTTAGTAGGCTAACATTCACTAAGAAAAACTTTTTCACACATAAAACAGCTGTACGTTCGTACCTAAAAATGTACAACCCATTTTGACACTCTTGCTATAATAATCCCAAGTTAAAATTGCCCAAAAAGAAGTAATTACTCCCTATGACTCATGCTAGCCCTAGATCACACACTTTTGTTTTAGTGAAACCATTGTCTCATTAAGAAAAAAGAAATATACATTCATAGCTGTCCCAAATGAGGACAACTACTACTCATATTCAAAACAATGGGAAAACACTTCTAATTGTTGGAAGGTTAGTCCCCCGATTTCATGAGAATCTCAAAGGGACTGGAAAGGGCTCTCTAGAAATAAACAAGTCACTGGATAGAATCTCCAGAGAAGAGCAACCGATTTCGAGCATGATAGATAGTCCACAATGCCCATAATCTAGTCCAATCAAGGAAGTCTCTTAGTTTGGTAGGGAAGGATAAAGGTAACCAAAAAGCCAAAACATTCAACCGAAATGCCTCCCCAAAAAACGAGCCCGAAGATGTGTAGACAAATCATTAAGAAAAACACGAGTGCAAACAATACCACGAAGGTGAGGCACTGTCTTTGTAGGGTAAGAGCACCGCCTACAAGAGGCAGTGGCAATGTGCCTTCGTACAAAAGAGATCCAACTGAGAATACTCGAACCAGATATCTCCACACAAACAATCGTTGCTTGAGGGGCAATCCACTCTTCCAATTTTTTTTCAATGTAGCTTTCCACCAAGTAAGAGATTTTGACATATGCTAGAGGCAATTTGCATGATCCTCAATCCATGGAGTGGTAAGAGTAACCCACAAGCCTTAGCTGCAGAAAAATTGCCAAATGATACAGGACTATATCCTAGAAGTTTCCTATCAAAACGCCAATCTTGAATTCTCAGTGATTCCTCAAGCATTGGGATTGGCTTAAAGAGCTGCATCATTTCCGAAACGAGTCTCCAGATTGGCCTATGGGGTGCATTCCCAAATTGCATTGTCTAATTGCACGTGGGAAGGCAAAAACATAACCATTTTCATCCACAACATCGCATATGCGATGAATTCCCAATGTAGAAAGATTGTAGGCCTTTCTTGGTTGAGGTAAAGCAAGCGGTGGATCAAACATCCTGCTCTCCAATGAATGCTCTGTAAAAGTAGTGAGCTTCCTTGATTTGGAGGCCTACTTGACCATTGCAAGTGACACAATATAGCTTTGCCAATCTCGAATGAGAGTAGGTGAATATGGAGAGCTTGAAATACGACCATGAAAATGCCCAAAGATTATGTCATCATAATTGATGATCCAATGTCCATATGCACCTAATTGCATGTTAGTGCATAGAGCTCCTAGCATGCGTGCCCATGGCTTGAATTGTTCTAAATGCAAGTAGGAGAGTGGATTTCCTTGCTATTATACGATAATGAATGTTAAGGGCATTGAGGCCACCATGCATTTTGGGAAAACAAATAAGGCCTTGCCTTAACAAACGTAACCCTTTTCTATCTGCTTTGGTTTTCCATAGGCATTCAATTGTTTTAAACATGAAATTATCAATCTGTTTGCTCGACCAAGGTAAGAGTGGAAGATAGAATTGGACATATGGTATGATTATTGATTGTACTAAATGCATTCGCACATGTAGAGGCCATGTAGATAATTTTCAGTATTCTATTTTAGAGTACAATTTTGCCATCACCCAATGAGTTTCATCTTCAAAGACAATTCCCAACCAATGGGATAACCAAGATGCCTGACTATCTCTTTAGGTGGAATGATCTGACCTAGCCACAAAAGCTGATGATAATTATAATCTTTCAAAGGGAGCAACTTTGATTTTTGAAAATTTACATGTAATCCTGTAGCCAAACCATAGAGGGAGAGTGCTTTCATGAGAGTTCTTACATCAACTTCTATATGCTTGAGAAAGTCATCAGAATATGTCTATGTACAAATTGTGTACTATCGGCCATGGAGACCATGTAGTTGCCCATCTCGTGTCAATTTGTCCACGTAAAGGAGCATTGGGTGAGTCGCAATGGCATAAAAAAGTGCATTAGGAAGACAACCCTTCCGAAAAGATTTCCCAAGATATCCAACATTCTAGTAGTGATTCACTACAAGAAAAATTGGCATCTCAAAATATCCTAGAACATCCAAAGAACTCCACTGTCAAACCATCCCAGCCTCGAGACTTCCATTTACCTAGGCCTTTTAAAGCATCATCCAATTCTACATCCGTGAAGGGCTCATCCGTATTGTCAGCCTCTTGGCGTGTAATGATAGGCATAACTTGATGTAAGAAAAGTTCTCATGCATCAAGAGCCTCTCTTGAAAGCAGGAGGGGCAGAACAAAAATGTGAGAAAAGTAACACGGTAAGCCTTTGCAAGCTGCATTTTTGTGCATGTCTAGGTACCATCTGTTCTTTTGACTCTTGTAATGCATTGTTTTTGAGACCTTTGAAGAAAGATTTTTTAACGAGAAACCTTTATCAAGTAATGGCCTCTACCTCTACCTCGCCCTAGTTTGTGATTTATTAAGCTTATGTTCATCATCATGATGAAGACACATTTTAGCTTGTGTTAACAACTACTTCTCATCATCATTTAGGTCTCTAGAATGGCTGATTTCACTGTACTCTTGTATCGCCAATTTTTCTTATTCACCTTGTCTTCTATTCTCTCCCATATACCACCTTCCATAGTCTTGTATCACAGTTTGCATTCGCTGTACAAAGTTGAACCAAGCAAAATCTATATATCCTCTTGCCTGTACATGAGAAGAGGATGCACAATTGTATGTACCAAATCAGTAGAAAGAGCATGTGACAAAACTGTTATTAATCATGAGCAATCTTTTATGAGGTAAGGGATAATCATTGTCAACCATGCCAAAGTATAGGGCAAACCATACCGGCGAATGATCATATATGCGCAACACGTATGATCAATCCACATCTTACATGTGTATGCATCATATTGAGTGGCATTCAGAAGGTGCCATCTATCCAAATGTGCCCATAATGCAAAATAACATTACGGCATAAGATGTCTCTACAAATCACATGCATCCAAAGAAGTCATTGTCTGCATCCAATCTTGCCTTTCAGAGGACATTGATATGAGAGCAGTGAGAGGTGTTATCATGAAAGTCATGGGAATTATTAAAATCCCCTATGATGAAACCATTCAAAATCCATGGGTATGCATGTAAGGAGCGCCACATCTCAGTTCTATATGCTAAAGTTTGCGAAGCATAAATACTCACAAATTCATGAAGTTCCCCTTGAGTCATACATTGTACCACAAGCCAATGGCCATTCGGATCATTGTGGGCTAATATAGGCTGTAAATCATGCTTAACCATTATGAGGGTGTACCAAAAAAAGTTCGAGATCCTGCATAGAAGATTTGATATCCAAAGAAGACTCCCTATCTTCCAACAAAACTATGCTGATTACGCTCTTACAAACAAACCACATGGGGATGCATAGTATTCACTTATGACAAAGCAGCCTCCATTTATTCACATCAAAGAGGCCTTGTATCTTGTAAGGAAACATATTTAAAATGCGAGGGATGTAGAGGCTACACCTCAACTTGCATGGCAGCTTGACTAGTCAAATCACCATGCAGAGGACGTTCTGCAGTTTGAAAATCAGCCATATTTTGGTGCATGGACTTCTCTGCATCATGTGCAAACAACGAATCACCTCTGACTTTACTTATGCCCACATCCTTCCTACTCTTGTAATATTGCTTGAAGTGTTTGGCACAGGGGTAGGTGAAGTAGATGTAGAAGCTCCCTCTCTCTAGTTTATGAGAGACCAGAGGTCTCTATCTAGAAGGTATTGTTTTTTTGGGAGTATCAGAGTCAAGTTTGTCTTTATCTTTCACAGTCATCACATGAGGGCCTGTCGAGGCAACTTTTGCTTTTCCTTTGTCCAGACCTGCATGCTGTAATGATTTACATTCCTTCCCTTTTGAGTTTACACACATGGCATAGGAGCAGTTTGAGGAGAGGGCATGGCTGCAAGGCGATCGAAATAAAAGCGGACATTCTTATTGCATATGTCTTAAACTTTTTGTTGCAAGTAAAGCAACAACTTGTAGAATTTCCATATTTAAGCTTAAAGAAAACTTCTTGTGTCGGAATCCCTTGCATTTCAATATCCATTGCAACCTTGTCAGGGATTTGTTTGTCAGGAGATCCACCACTTCCACAAAACATCCACCTCAACCTTGTACCATGCTACTTTGCTCAAAACTCACTCACTCTGTGTCTTGACTGTTCTCTCTATCCCTCTATACCTCTATCTCCTAAAACTGGTAATGCTTCCTACTTTACGATCTTGGAAAGACCCTCTTCTTGTCTTATCTTGTCGTTTCCCTTATTATAACAAGAACATTACATTATTAGACTGTTACAATAGTATACATATGATTACAATAAGTGCACATGTGCACTACTGTCTGTGCACTGCCATTCAGCCTATGTTCTCTAGCCAGTTCTTTAGGTCCCACTAGTGTAAGACTTCTTTAGGTCCCACTAGTGTAAGACTTCTTTAGGTCCCACTAGTGTAAGCCTATGTTCTCTAGCCAGTTCTTTAGGTCTCACTAGTGTAAGACTTCTTCCAGATGGTTAGCACCTGGCACACCCAGTGGCTTTGCGCGATTAGCTGCCTTAGAGGTTGATTGGAATGATTGATGGATGGGTGGGGGTGGTCCAGTGTGGTCTGACTCGAACCACCTTTTTTTGCTAGTGCTTGTCTGCTTCTTGGGGATCACATCCTAAGCCTCCCCTATTATCACGAGGCTGAATTGTATCAAAAACTCTATTGCATCATCATGTACAACTTAAAAATTTAAAGAATGAAAGAATAGTTTAGCAGATATGTGTATCCTACAGGTTGGATTCTAGCTGCCTGCAGGGCCTCTTTGTCTTCATCATGGACATATGGTTTAGCTTTGAACTCATCTTGCTCTGTATAGCAGATGTGCACCATCATTTGGGATCCGCTAATGAAGATCTGAGGGTTTGGGACTTTTCCTGTGGTTTATATTTGTTGAGAAATTCGTTTAGCTTATAGGTGTTTATTGGTAGGTCCCATCTCTCTTCATCATATTGCTCTTTGAACTTAGAGAGTGAGTAGGCAACATACTCCAGATTTTGTGCTATGGCCTTCAGTTGTTTTGTTGCATATACCTGCTGTCTCTATTTTGCCTCCTATAGATTTCACTAACTGTGCTGATGGAGAATGTTTATTTGATTGGTTGTTGTAGGTAGCTGGTGGAGTTCATAATTTCAACTTCTGCTTGACTATTAGCAGCTCTTCGTGCAGTTTCCATTGTTTATATGTCTATACACGTTGCAGCTCCAATTCTGCTTGATTTGCTTTGGCCAGCCTCGTATCCCTTAGCTGAATTTCTTTATGTAGCTCTACTAGTTTCTTCTTGACTGACTCAATTGATTTGGTTTTTCCTATTGCTTGCTGGCTTCTTCCTTGATGGCTTTCAACTCCTTTTGGATTTTTTGCACAACTAGGAGTTCAACTTGGAGTTTTCTTCTTTTAAACTGCGCAGCTGCTCCAACTTCTTTGCAGCACTGATGGTTTCCTATTACTGTGCTGTTGCTGCTATTGCATTGGGGGACTTTCGTCTTGGGGAGGTTTTATTCTCAGTGGCTTGCTCTTCTAGGTGAATTAGCTTTTGCTTTTTGCTTATCTAGCTATGCATAAGCTTGTGTGAGTGCCTTGTCTATGTTTTTGAACGCCTCTTCTAGCTCTAGCATGGTAGTCTGTCTGGCTCTGTTCTCATCCTGTTGCACAGACATTTGTTTCTGTAAGATAATGATTTTATCTTTTAGTTGGTCTAGTGACATCTGATCTATGTCATGCGTAGTGCCAACTGTTATTTTCTTTATGGGCTCTAACTGCTATACTGCTTCTTTCCTCTTGACTAGTGCCAGTTTTATTTTTTGCTGCTCGTTTTCCAGTTGCCTTTTAAGTGTTGCCATTTGTTTTGGTTGGTCCAACAACAGCTGTTGATCCTTTGAGCCGTCTCATGTGGTGCCTTTGTGGTTGACATCTATTTTTGGAGTAGTTCCAACCTAATCTCCAGTTCCTTTTCCTCTTTACTCTGTCAGCTTTTGTACTTTAGTTTGCAGCTCCTTCACTTGCCGATCTGATTGTGCATTTCCTCAAGAGTTGGTGATTGTGGAGGTGGTGGTGGTTGCTGTAAGTTGAGCTACCTCATGGCTGTGCGGACGTTTACCCTCCAGCTCCATCTTTGCCTTGAGGTGGAATTGGTGGTAGCAACAGATGGCATGTGGGAGTTGGCAGTACCATGTATTCTTTCAATAACTATAAATTGTCCTCCCAACATGCTTCCTAAGAGGCTGTCAGCTCCTCTTCCCATTGCGCCATCAATTCCACTGGCATTTGGACTACAGGGATGTCTTCCTCAGCCTCCATGGCTTCCTGTATCCCCAACTTGCCTTTTTTTGCAAGGAGTAACTCCTTGCAATCTTTTCCCTCTACTAGCTCCACATTGCGGATCATTCGGGTAGCATGATCCACAATGCAGGCTGCTTTGTTAGCTGCTAAACTGAACCGCCTGATCCGCCTGGTTCAACTTGCTTTGGATCTCGTTGTTTGTTGCTCAGAGCTCGGAGACAACCATTTCGAACTCATCCCCTCTCCTCCGCAGTCTTGCTGCTTCCTCCTGTAGTTTTTCAATGGTGTCTGGCTCTGCTACCGTAAAACAAGTCATGGAGCAGTAGCAGCTGCTGTCGTAAAACAAGTCATGGAGCAACAGATTGTTTATTGTGTTGCTAGACTTGAGCTGACAGCTGGCTGAACTTGCCCTTCTACCTGATCTACCTTGGCCATTCTCTTCATTCTCTAGCTTGTATGACATAGCTTGTTATATTTTCTAATGCTGTGAGAATGTTCTGATGGTTGGGTTAGTTTTTTGCATCATCCTGTTTAATGTGTCACTCAGTGTTGATGATGGTGGTGATTGTTGGATTTCCCCCTGTATTGTCAAATCTGTTGTTTTTTCTCTGCCAGGGGACAATCCACTTATCACCAGATTTTTGCATGTCTTCAAGTTGTTGCTTCTGCTGCTCATTTGCTTGGGCCTCCTTTTGCTTCTTTGGCTTGAGAGTGGTGATGTTCTGAGACCAATCAAACTTCCTTTTGTGAGGGTCTATTTTGCTGGAGGTAGCTTCCTGAGTGTTCTTTTGAGCTCCACTTGAGGCTTCTTCTGCTTTACCATTGTTTGCTTCTTCACATTTGGTAGATTTAGCTTTAAGGCATTTTTTCGCTACCTCTTCTGCTAGCTTTTTCCTCTTAGATTCCTCTTCTTGTCTCTTCCTGGCTGCTTCCTCTTCTTGTTGTTTCTTTCTCTCTTCCTCCTCTTCCAAATTTTGCCTCTTAGATTTGTCCTCTTGTCTCTTCATGTGGTTGCTTCCTCTTCCAATTGCTTCTTCAATCTCTCCTGTTTTGCAGCAACAACTGAGTCATCCTTATCTAGCTCACCTAGTTGTGCCAAAGCTTTTAAGTGACGAACCATCTTTGTGTGACCTCCTGATAGCCTAAGCTATCGAGCTTGCTGTTGCATGTTCTTGGTCACCACCACTGCCCAATTCACCTTCTATCCACGTTCTTCTACTGCCAATAGCCCTTGTAGGTGATTTTGCTTATGTTGCTGTTCTTGGTGAGCAGGCAGATCAAATCGAGATAAAATTTGAATTTCTTTTTTTGTTTGTATCAAACAAGTGGCGACAGAGTATTGCTTACCGACTTTGGAGAGCTCCTCCTTGATGTCTATATCATAAGAGTTGACATTGGTGATGCCTTGCAAAGCAGGAAGATTAAATGATTTGGCTATGTCTTCTAGTGTGATCGGCACTGCCTTGCACCCTTCCATCTTCCCATCTTCACTATGTTGCTCTTCATCAACTCTGCTAGTTGCGCCTTTGCTTCTATGTTTTCATGTAGAATCATCCAGTTCTTTGCTGCAAAGCCATACAGTCTAACCTTCTTTGCCACTTGTGCTGAAACATAGGGTCCAACATGGCGTTGCAAGGATCAAACTCCTCTTGCTTTGCTGCTGCTAACCATGGCTAATTCTAGTTGTTGAGGTTTGCAAGAAGGGAGAAAGATAGGTAATAGCGAGAGAGCAACAAATAGCGAGTGAGCGAGAGAGCAAGTTGCGAATAATTCAAGGAGAGAGGGGGTAGTTGGGGTGGGGTTTAGCTAAGGTAGGGTTTCTTGATTAGGGCTACAATATCAAGGCTTTTGCTCCTTCCCATGATGAGTTTCCCAAAAGCGAGGTAATTGTCCAAAAATGTCATGATTCCCCATTTACACCTCTTTGCTCCACATTTACACTCCTTTTCTATTCATCATGCATTCTCTCTCTATTTGATGTTACTCGTTGGAGTGTTGCACATGTGTCTTCATCTAGTTGCAATGTATATATAGATGGGGATTGTTACCACCATGCACTGTTCTACTATTTCTGCCTCCATGTTCTCCTGACCTGCTGGTTGCTACCTTTTATCATTGCCTTCTTTGTAGGGCTTGAGTTTGAATCCGTTTACAGGCTTGGGGAGTATTTCACCACTTAGTGAGTGTATCCACTGGACACTAAACCTTGTCATGATGTTCTTGTACAAGAATTTGGCTACTGCTGGCAACAACTGAATTATCCCCAAGGGCTTTTGCCTCCACCCATTTAGTGTAGTAGTCAATTGCCACGAGGATGGATTTGTTACCACTCCTTGCTGGAGGTTTAAATGGTCCTACAAAATACATTCCCCATTTTTGAAAGGGTGCAATCGGTAGGATTGGTTGATGAGGCATTTGATCAGCACAACTAATGGCTGTCCGATCCTCTAACACATCACATTGCCTGACATAATCCCATGCATCTTAAGTACCATGGGCCACCAGAAGCCTGCTTGCAAGACTTTTTTGCCTATCGTTTCTCCAGAGTAGTGCCCACCTGACACTCCCTTATGTGCTTCTGTCAGCCGATTGTTTGTTCATGGTCTAGCACACATTTGTGGACAACTTGGTCTATGTCTTTTTTGTACAAATCTGTTGCAATCTCAAGGTAATACTTACTTTGGAGAGCTACTTTCTTCCGCTAATCTCTGCTCATGTTAGCAGGTAATGTCCCTTGGAGGGAATTGATTAGCCACCCCTGTAGGCTGCTCTCCTGTGTCTATTCTAATGAGGAAATCCACTACTACATTTTGATTGCCGGGGGTGTGCACAATGGTGAACTGAAATTCTTGCAATAAAAGCATCCACCTTGCCAACTTTTCGGTCAGAACTGGCTTATTTACCAGATATAGTAGGGCCTGATAATCTACATGAAACACAAAGCGATTACCCAATAGATAATGTCAAAATTTATTGATTGAGTAAATCAATCCCAGGGCTTCTTCCCTTTCAATGGTGCTGTAACTTTTCTTAGCATTTGATAGCATCCTACTAGCATAGTAAATAGGCCTGTACCACCCTTCTTGTCTATTGCATCAACACACTTTCGACTATTGTGTCCGATGTATCCACAAACACATGGAATGTATTGTCCCATTTTGGTGGTTGGATTATTGGTACACTAATAAGCAATTTTTTCAGACTTTTGAAGGCCCCCTTGTGCTCTTTTGACCAGAGAAAATTCTGCCCCCTTCTTTGTGAGGCTGTATAGTGGCTATGCCACATCAACAAGGTACCTAAGAAATCTATTATGCCATTTAATTTGGCCCAAGAATCTGTTGAGCTCCTTCAGGTTTTGCGGTGGACTCAGCTTGCTTATCATCTTGACTTCGGCCAGATCAACAGTAATTTTGTCTTTGGACACTGTGTCCAAGTAGTGTTCCATCTCTCACAGCAAACACTCACTTTATTCGGTTCAACTTCAACTTAGTTTGCCTGCATCTTTCTGAGCATAGGCGCAATTGATGCAAATGCTCCACACTTCTCGAAGACATTGAAGTCATTTATAAACGCACGTATGAATTCTGTTAGATAATCATAGAAAATTTATTGTACCATGCATTGGAATGTTGCGGGTGCATTCCGGAGTCTAAAGGTCATGACATTTGACACGAATGCTCTCCATTCCATGATGAATGTAGTCTTCTCCGTATCCTCAAGTGCCATTATGACTTGGTTGTATCCACTAAACCCATCTAGGAAGGAATACGTTCCGTGGCATGCTGTAGCATTCAACATCAAGTTTGTGAAAGGCAATGGAAATGGGTCTGGTATGGTAGCTGCATTCAGCTTCCTGTAATCCACACAGACTCTTAGCTTGCCATTATTCTTTGGCACGATCACTATGGGGCTCAGCCAAGTTGCTTTTTTGATTGGGTGGATGAATCCCATTGCCAACAATTTGTTGATTTCCTCGTTGACTTGCTTGGCATAGTTGGGGTTCATCTTACACCTTTGCTGCTTGATCAGAACTGCACCTTCCTTCAAGTTTATTTTGTGTTGGTAAAAGCTTGGGTCAATGCCAGGCATATTTGTGTAGCTCCAAGCAAAGACATCCTATACTGGGTCAATAGTTCTTGGAGTTCATTTCTCATTGCTTCCTCCAATTTTGTGTTGATTCTTACCGTCTGCCGATAGGTGCTTCCCCGTTTCTAGATTGAGCTACATAAGCTCCTCCTCTTGTACTCTAATGGATTGCTGCTACTCTCTATCTTTGCAACACATTGCCTCCATAAATTTCTTTTAGCCCTTTGACGACTGACAGGTCTTCTTTTGCATTCCCTAAGGATTTGGCTTCTTTTGTTTGCTCCTCTAACACTGCTTCTATGTTAGCTGCAGTTTCTTCTGCAGGTTGCACATTTAGTACTTCTGCTGAGTACTTGGACATGATCTTTTCTATGTTCAGCTGGAACAAGGATATGCGATGTGGGTTTTCTTTGAGAATTCTTTCCTCCTCATCCTCTTCAATCCCTTCTAGCATGTTTAGTTCTTTTGCATATGTGACATGATAGAGGGATTTACTTTCCTCTTGGGGTTTATGGAGATTTTTATCTTCTTTTTCCCTTTTTGATTGTGATCTACTCCCTTTGCCAGTCATGTT
Source organism: Cibotium barometz (assembly GCF_041138505.1). Lineage (NCBI taxonomy): Eukaryota > Viridiplantae > Streptophyta > Polypodiopsida > Cyatheales > Cibotiaceae > Cibotium > Cibotium barometz. The sequence goes on from NC_141108.1 coordinate 32,542,639, forward strand.
TGATCTTACCTTGCCTGAGCCAAGGTCTTCCCAACAACATCATATATGATCCCTCATTCTCCATTCGGAGAACTAGAAATATGATTAGGAGTTCATATCCAGCAATCTGAATGTGTTCCCCTTGGACTAATCCAAGGGGTTGGACTCTGCGCTGATCTGCCATCTTCATAGCAAAAGGAGCATGGTCATATTTTGTGAGGCCAAATTCTTTTGCCGTGGATTCTGATAGTATGTTGATTCCCAAGCCTCCATCCAGTATTTCTCCTTGGATTTTCTTTCCTTTTAACATTACTGTTATCTAGGGTACATCATTATCTGTTAATGTTATTTTTGTTGCTTTGACTGACTTGTAGCCGACTTTCAACTCACTACTAGAGAAATCAGACAAGATGCTATCCTCTTCCTTGGGACCTAGCAGATTGCTCAACAATTTTCTCTTGTAGTTAGGTACTAGCAAACAAGAGTTGATCAAGGAATATATCTAGTTTTAAATCTTCATATCCTCCCATATGTCATAATGTCTCGCCTTTTCCTGTGGCCTGCTGTTTGGTTGAGGAACTTCATTTGGTGCTTACTACTGCCTCTTTTCTGCAGCGCCTGAGGATTCCCCCTTACTGTTGCTTCTCGTTGGTGATTCAACTCTTTCTGTGGAATATTTCCATCCACTCTCCATTCTGTTGCTTTTGGGCAGGCTGTACCTGCTTCTTGAGCACATTGTTTTCTGCTGACTGCCTTGGCTCCTCTTCTACCTTTGGTTTGTCAAAAGCTAATCCTTGTACCTTGCGAGGCTTACTTTCCCGTAGCTTCCCTTGTTTTTCCATCATGGCCATCATGTGGGGATTATCCTCCCATAACACTTCTTCGTTTGACTCCTTTTGTGAGGCTTATCTTCTCGTAGCTTTTGTTCTTTTTCCTCCTTTGGGCTTTCCTCTATTCCCCTTAGACCTTGTGCAGTCTGAAGGGTTTTCTTCCTTTGTTACAGAGTCTTTGACTTGTTTTTACATTTTCCATTCCATGTTGGTTTCCTTATGACTGACTGGTTCATTTAACATAGCCAGCTTCTCTTTCTTCCTTTGGGATTTGGTTATTAACGGCCACAGTCGGCTGTACATCTTCCAGATCTTTGATTTCGATTTCATTGATGGATGGTGCTACAGCATCCGCCCCTCTTGACTTTTTCTACAGCTCTTGTTGATGCTTTTGAAACAGCTAACAATCATTCCACCTCTCTTGACTTTTCCTACAGCTCTTGTTGATGATTCTGAAACAACTAACAGTCATTCCCAGGCTTCTGAAAATAATAGCATTAGAACCCATCTGATTCCCCAGCACCATTTCTTCCTCTGCCTTGCCCTTGGCCATAGTAAGATCTATAAAGTGCTAGTGCAACAACCATGGGTGTTGTTGTTACTACATTGATAGCTGTGCCTGTCCGATTCCTGACATTATATCTCCAATTTGATGTCAGGTGTGAAGGTTTGGCAGATGGCACAGATCAAATGCATCTTGCATTCCTCTTTCATATGTTCCTCATTCTTGCAAATCGGGCAGAAGACGCCTGTTCGATAGTCAAATGTGCAAGATGCATATGACACATTGATGGTCAAACTCAGAGAGACCATAGCCCGCATGGCCATCCTCAAGAAGAGGACCACTTTAAAGAAAATCACAATGAAGACTTGACACCCATGCAGATTGCGCATAGAAAAGGATGTCTTAAACAAGTCCAAGTGGCTGGACACCAAAATAAGTGGGCTATATATTGACGTGGCACAGTTCACATTGCAGAGAAGAAAGAAAAGCAACCAGAGCCCAATAAGGGGGATGGCTTGTGAGATGTCATTGTGGAATTGTGAGGGGACCATGTTTTTGACACATGGACTCATTGGAGGCAGGAAACAGAATTGCCTCTTACACTTGGGAGTGAGCCTACAAAAACGAAGTATGTATCTTAAAGATCCAAGTTCATTAGAAGTGTTAAAATATTAACCTTCTCAAGATAGAGTAGAACAATTTTCTACAAGACTTCAGCAACCAAATTTGCAAAGGCCACTGTGAGCTGGAGAACCTTGAGTAACCTAGAATTGAATAAATAACTTTGTAGACCAAATGCTTATATGAATATATTGACTCTAGAAGTTGCTATTTTTGTTAATATTACACATCAACCTAAATATAAGAAATTATTAAAAAAAACTATATCAGGCATTCCATCTGTGCATCCTCAACATGCTTTTTCTTTAAGGCTGAACATGTAAGCAGGCCCAGCTCTTGTTCATATATCTCTAGCCTTGCTTAACTGTCGCCCGTCTTGTCGTACCATGGAATCATGCAACCTTAGCCCTTGCTCAACTTTCGACTACTGGATACCTTCAAGTCTGTTAGGAATGCCGACACCATTTGTACTATCATACTGTTTGATCAAACATTACACGGAAACATGTAGATACAACTATGAGTGAAAACACGAACCAGATGGCATGATGAAGAGAGGTAATGCACCTGAATGTGTCTTGCCTGGACCTCTCAGTTGACTAACTGCATCTTAGTCAATTGCTTCCATCACCAACTTTTCTTACTTGAATGAGGTGTGTAGATTCTGTTCGCCAAATTGGTGTGCGGCCACTCTGCACAATTGTGATTTCCTCTCCTTCCTTTAAAAGTCCACGTTTCTGTAAGCCATGGAAAAAATCATGTCAACCATTCCTTTCTTTACTGCCTCGTATTTCTACCCAAAACAGACAAGAACTTACTTGTAGAAGGGACAAAGCCTCGCAAAATGTTCTTTCTCCATCCTCTGAAAATGACATGATGACGGGCCTGACTCCATGGTAAAGTGCTAGCCTTCTTTGAACCTTATTCCTGCAGATGCCAATTTTCCTCTTAGAGACTACTTTACTAAACAATTCACCTGCCATGATGATGCATGCTCAAGTCTTTTTGCACTCGGCTACTGATGGAAGCAGCTAGATCACTTCAACTCTTGTGATGCATTTACTTGTCTTCTCGTAGCCACACTTCTTTGCTTGGAAAATTGGAAACCTGAGAGAATCAGAGACAGATTACTGAGCCAGAAAGCCGAATCTTGGCTCCCGTGGATGTTGAGGTAAGTTTCGGTGTTCTCTTTTTCTTTTGGTACTTTTTCTTGTGTCATTGAAGCTTTGGGATCCTGTGTTGAGGTATGTTTCGGTGTTCTCTTTTTCTTTTGGTACTTTTTCTTGTGTCATTGAAGCTTTGGGATCCTGTGTTGTTAGGAGTAGTAGTCGATGGCAAGGATCTAGACATGTGAAGCCGAAGAAGAAGTTAAGGGTAGGATTGATTAGGCATGAAGCACAATTATTGGAGTGAAGCAGAGGTGATTAAGAAGATCCAAGTGATGGGTCATACCATTGACTAGACTTGCGTCCACCATGGTCCCCCATCCAGAGATGTACCTGGATGGCTGCTGCCAATGATGAAGCTTTGTGTGGTGTGTGCGCATAGAACAGAGCCCAATGAGAATTGTAGGTGTTGTGCATGGGTGAGGACAAAAGGTGTGCCCGTGGTCCTAATCACCTAGAGACTTTTTAAAAAAATGTGTTTATTGATTAACATCCCTAAAGAGGGTTTTGTACTGAGTGGCCCATGTGGCTAGATTTGTGAGCTTACCTTGAGTGGTTAGATAAGCTCAGCCATTTGTAGCACTGCTCCTTGGTTTGGTGACAAAGTCGAGGGGCGGGGTGGAGCTTCGTGAAGGAGGCTCTGTTGGGGAAAAGGGGTGGGCAAATTGAGCTTTGGAGTGCCCATGGGTTGGGTGTGGGCAAGTCTGTAGGATTTTGTCGAGGAGGAGGGGACTTGCCTACTCGTTGGTCGCCAAACCATCTTCGTCGATTGGACAAGTACTAGCTTGGTTTGTGTGGTTTCGGCAAACTGCTGAGGCTTTTGCCGTGGGAACAAATAATGGAGTTGCCATCATGGAAGCCTTGCTTCTAAGAGATGTGTGGGCACCCATCGCTGCCGAGTGATGAAGGTCCGTGGTTGTCGAGGCTTTGAGCTAGGTGTAGGTTGTCGATACTGAGGATAGGCTTTTGGTGGTGGCTTGGGGTGCCTTCGTGGGGGTGTGAAAGATTGTTTTACCATCTTGTTCTCCCTCCTAGGATTGAGATATGTTTACCCCTAGTTGCTTGTGAAGGGGCGAGAGGTATCGAAGACCATTACCTTGGTTTTACCAAGGTTCACAGAGAGGTCCCACTAAGTGCAAAAGTCGTGTAAGGCATCCAATTGTCTCTGAAGCCCTTCGGCTGAGTCTGCGTCTGAGATGAGGACGATGTCATCTGCATAAAGTAGTATGGGGATCAATATGCCTGCCAGTGTGGGACCAGCCCCGCCTAATCCGTCAATGAAGCTCGAGATCTCATCAATGTAGAGGCCGAAAAGAGTGGGTGATAGAGGGCAGCCCTGTTTCACCCCAATAGTGTTGGAAATCTCCTATGATGTACTCCTGGGGCTCTCACTCGTCCGGTGATGAACTCATAGAGGGCGATGATGCTGTCAAATGGGACTCTGATCTCCTGTAGACAATGTAGGAGGCGGGCTCAGGGTACAGTGTCAAAAGCTTTGCGGAAATCCAAAAAGCAGCAATAAATCCTCTGATGTCGTGCTCTACCCTCCTCGATGATGGCACGGAGGGTGAAGATGTGGTCAAGGGTAGAGTAGCTCCTCCGAAATCCAGCCTATCCTAAGGCTCTTCATCCCTGGCTCTTTGCAAATGAACTGAGCTCCGCCTCTAGCACTGATCCATAGAGTTTGGCCAATGTGTGGCCAATCATGATCGTCCTGTAATTATTAGGATCAAGTGGATCTCCGGTTCTGAGGATGGGGATGATGGTGTTGGTGGACCAAGAGGGTGGAAATCCTTCACAAAGGGCTCTATTGAACATGTAGGCTAGTAGGGGCGCCAGGGACCAGGGTATCATCGGCATTCGAGATGTACTTAGCAGTGAGTCCCTCATGATCCTGGGCTCGTCGCCCATTGCGTAGCCTACGAATGGCCTTGAGGACCATGCCCTTTGTGAAGAAGATGGAGGTGGTGGGACGGGGATCTGGTGGTGGGGGTAGGGGTGGCTGATGGGGGATATAATAGAGGGAGCGTGCATAGGAGTGCTATGTGTCCGAGCAGGTGATAGGTGTGGGAGAGCCATGTTCTCAGAGTTTCCTCCAGGCCTCTTTGCAGTTCGGCCCTAAGAAAAGTCGGTATAACTCATCCTCTTTCTGAGAATAGAACTCCCGTTTCTTACGTTGGGTGAGCCGTTGAGAAATCCGTTGCGCTTGGCACTTTGTGATTTGCCCAATCCGTACCTCATGCTTAAGATGGGAGTGTGTGGGCCAACATTCGTCATCATACCAAGAGTTTTGGGGCATGGAACCACAAGGTGGCTTGGCGGTAGACTGTTGCGTGCAGATGAAAGAAGCGGTGGCAGATGTGTGGAGTATGGTGGTGACTTGTGCTATGAGGGTGGATAGGGAGACAGTAAGTTGGCGGTAGATGTGGTTGGAGTAAACAAGGTTAAGCTCGTGATCAAAAAGGACCTGAGTGTAATGTGAGATGGGGGGTGGTGGTGGAGGGATGGGTGGTGTGTAGGTAAGAATGAAAGAGAGGTAGGCATGGTCAGCTTCAAAAGGGGGTGGCGGGATGGAGAAGTCGGGGAGAAGGTGTGCCAAAGCTGGAGATCCCATAAGGTAGTCAACGGTGCAAGTACCTCCTGAGTGAGGGAAGGAGGTGAGGGCGCCAGAGGAGGGCCATTGGGACATCCTGTTATAGATAACGAGACCATGTGAAGCTCCCAGCTCTAAGAAATATCTCCCATACACTGTGACCTCCTCACGGTCCTGTGATGATCGATGCAGCCCTGTGTCAGTGATGTCCAACTCCTGTAGTCTGATAGGGTCGTCTAGATTGAGTAGTGGGATCTGCTGACTTCCCGTCCTGGCGTTGAAATCACCGAGCAAGAGGACTTCCCCTAGCTTTGAGAACTCCATGATATCCCCATATAATGGTAAGTACGGTGACTGGCCATGCTGTGCGGTGTAAGGGGAGTGGCGTAGTGCAAAATAACACACAACAATCTGGATGACTCTGTTCACTGCTAAGCTGTAGCCACACCCAAAGATACAGTGCATCCTCATCCTTCCGGACGATGCTGAGAATCTGTCGGAGATGGGATCTAAAAAGGACAGCTACCCCCCCAGAGCCACGTACTCCTGATGTGCCGGTCTCACCTAGGAAAGCTGACTCCCACTCATACCCGGCTATGTATGGTAAGCCCCTCTCAGGGCTCTAATGAGTCTCTGTATAAAAAATGACATCCCTGCTTGTGAGAATCTTGCTCAAGTCTCCTGGATTCGACCACAGCATGCCATTGCAACCTCAGGTGTTTGGTCTCATAGACCCCGCGTCCCTATTTGGGATGGTGCTCAATGATAATGACCCTACCATCTCTGTAGATAGCCCACTTGCCTGCTCTGTGGGCCTCATGAACAGTCACTATCACCTCACACCGGTGTGCCACCTGTGCTGGAGTGAGATCATCTCCCATGTACACTTGTGTGCCCTTGAGGGCAGCCCGCCTGTCTGCTGCTGGTGGCATCAGGGAATATAATGATGAGGGGCCGCTCTCGTGTCATATCCTTGCCTGCCCTCCATGTATCTACAAAGGGGGGGGGGGGGGGGGGGCGATCCCGTCCACTCCTAGCATCTGACAAAGCGTCATGGCATCCTCCTTGGGGGAAGCCCCCGCCTCTAACCCCTGTACTCGCACATGGAAGGCCCTATCCTTCTTGCGTTTCTCCTCCTCCAGAGTCTCATGTATGATGCTCTGTGGAGGTTTGTGCTTCTTCACCACCTCCACCTGATCTTTCTTAGTGGTCTGCAGTTCTTCCCGCAGCTTTCAACTGCACCAAGTCAGTCCTTAGACCCTCCTGAATATTCAGTTCCCCTTCTTCCACTGTATGGTCCTTGACCATAGCCTTTAGGGCTTCCATTTCTGCCCGGAGTTCCCCTATCATTGGGGCAGCCTCTGGCATTCCTGTTTGTTGCAGCTCGGTCTCTTTCAACAACCGAATCACCTCTTCCTCGTGGTTCACTTGGGCTGCCAATTCTTCAATCTTGTTGTTCTTTCGTAGTATCTTCTTGTGGAGGCCTTCCAATTGTTTTTCATGTTGGTTTAGAACCCTTTCCAACACCTTTTGTACGCCCAATAACTTCTTGGTGTTGTCCAGAGAGAGAGAAAGAAAGAAAGAAAGATATAATAAGCGTCTACTAAAGACCCAATGGGCCTATGAGACCAAAGTGATACAATAATGTCCATGGCATATCTCATCATGGAATGGAAAATAAAACAGAAAGAAAAGAGAGAGAGAGAGAGAGAGAGAGAGAGAGAAAGAACGAAAGATATATTAAGCATCTACTAAAGACCCAATGGGCATATGAGACCAAAGTGGTACAATAATGTCCATGGCATATCTCATCATGGAATGGAAAATAAAACAAAAAGAAAACATAAATATAGCTATCTCATTGGGGTGATACAGAACTGTCCATGGAAACTCATCATGGAATACTAAGAACATAAAAACATGGGAGCAACATCAGCTCCGAGTAGATGGTATACCACTCTCCAAAATGTCAAGCATGGGGCTGACAAGTATGGCCGAGAGGTCTCCCTCAGCTATGTCACGTGGAAAGGTAGCTCGATGGCGGTGGAGCATGTCCTGGATCTAGAGCTGATGAGGTGATCGTGGCCGGCGGGGGGGTCGAGGGCGTCGGGCACGCTGGAGTGCAAAGGCTCGGTCCGAGGTAACTCCTCTCGGGCGAGGTAGGTCTAGAGCAGCTCGTGGAGGGTCCACACGATCCACTACGTCGGTGTCCTCCACCTCATGGGTCCGGAAGAAACTGGTGATGGTTGGCTACCGAGGGAGGGGGCGGGGTGGCTGGGGCCTGTGTCTCAAGAAGGTGTCACTGTGTCTGCAGAGTTCAAGCAGAGAGAGAGAGAGAGAGAGAGAGAGAAAGAAAGAAAGATTTTATTAATGTCTTCCAAAAGACTGAACTTGGCCTATGAGACAAATCAGTGTACCTGTGTGGGGTATTCTCTGTCATCCCAACAAAATGAAAAAGTACTGAACTAAAAAGCTGAATCTGGGTGTGCAATAAGTACAATGAGTGGGGGAGGGGATGGAACTCTACTACTAGGAGAATGCAAAGCTATATGCATGGAGTATACAATCATGATATGCAACCTAGCTAGCTCCATCCTGTACCATACTGGGGGTATAAAATGGCATACATCAATGAAGGGGGTGTCCACAACTCCCTGAAGAACATTCCTGTGTCTGCTCTGAAGCGAGCCAGTCGCTCCGCACCCTCTCTGTGAAACTGAGCTCTGATCTCTCTCATCTCTCTCTGGTATAGGCGTGGTGTCCGAAAGTCAGGTGTCCTCTGTCTCTTGCAGGCTCTGAGTGTCTCTGCTCTCTGGAGAGTAATTCCCTGCTGTGTAGGGGCTAGGAGTGGGATGGATCTCTGAAAAAATGTAGTGATCTGTGTCTATCGTCCCCCCTCTGGAGCTGTCTGAGCCTAACGATGTCTCTCTGTGACGCTGTATGTCTAGAATGAATCTCCCCAGTATGCGCTGGTCTACAAGCTCAAAAATTTGGCGTAGGGAATGTGGCTCTCTGAATAAAATGGAATCTCTCTATCTGATGGCTGTATATGCTCTGCATCTGCATACATAATGCTCCTTACTCTCCACCTCCTCTTTGCACAATTTGCATACCCTCTCCTCTCGGGGATCCATGCTGCTCTGCCAGTCTCGATCTCCAATCGATGTGATAAGACTCTAAGCTGACCAATAGCTACTCGGGAGCCGTGTGGTAAAAAGCCCTCCATGTATCTAGGCCTCTCTATAAATCCATCATCAATGATACTCATGAAGTGATCTCTGTAGTATAGCATCTTCGGTGGAAGAGGCTGTGTAGGCAATATCCATGTCTCTCGTGTATAGAGTTGCCATAGGTCCTGTCTCAATACTCTGTTCCTCTCACTATGAGAGAGACGGATATGTGGTGCATCCCTATCATACTGGAATGGTGGTAGATGATCCATGTCTAGGCCATGCTATAAGAACCAATGTGTGACCTGTGCATACAATGATCCTCTGTCTCCTGCCTCAGCCAACTGTCTAGATGCCTCAAAAGCTCTGTATGACAATCTGTCCTGTGGCATCTCTCTGAATCTGTCTAGCAAGCATATAGTTTGGAATATGGCCTCTACCATCATAGGAGGTGCAGCAAACTCTGCTCGGATAATTTCATGAGGTACTGACGGTTCGCTGCGTATCATGCGTGCCATCATGAGGGCCCACTTCATTGAGAGAGGCTTTTGTATTACTTTTGATCTCATAGACCCACTACGTCTTTTCAAGATGTGTGGTCTTTGGGTGATGGCCTCTATACACCACCAGCAGGCACACAAGGAAGAAAAGTAATAGAATCAAAACTGGGAGGTGCTGAAATCCCAGCTCCAAGGGCACCAATTAGACCTGCAACTGTCCCCAGCTCTCCAGCTGAGTCAATGGGACACTTCAAACCCCCAAAACACCCTCCCCACCTCCCAAATTGGTCCGATTGCCACCTCCAGTTGTCCTCCCTAGTCAGCACAGGTCTCCAAGGTCCTCCGTGATCCTCTATCATCAGCTGACCTTTCATGCTCAGTCCCAGGACCTTCCTGGTTGCTTTGCCGACCCTCCTCTGACTGAACCTTGTAGAATTCTGCCTCTGAATTCTGACGCAGAATTCTAACTCAGAACCTTTGTCTGACACAAAAATCCTCTCCATATGTTCTCAAACTTCCACAGACCCTCAGGAATCTCTAAACTCCACAGACTGTGCTGTCTCAGATTCTCAATTCTCTGCGTCCACAGAGATCTCTAGATGCTCAGAACACTCAAATCAAGCCAGGAGCCAACTCTGTAGCCATTTAGCTGACAGCAACTGACTCATAGCTGCCCCAAAAGCTCTCTCAGCCCACTAACCCTTATGACTGCTGACAGACCAAATTGTCAGCTCTGACCCATACGCTCTTCTCTCAAGCTCAAACAAGTCAGGGAAAGCCTTGTGCACCTTCAGCCGATCTAACTGATGTCCACCTGACAAACAGCTCACACAGAAATGGCTCAGAACCTTCACTTCTCAACTAACACACACAGTCAGCACTGACTCAAAAACACTTCCACAGTCATCAGACTAACTCTTACTGGAGCTCATCTCCTCAAACTCTATTAAGTCCACACTTTCATCACAACAAAAACGTCAAGACAACAGATATCACAAACCAAGCTCTGCTTGAGATATACAAGAAAAAAACTTCATTGTCTCAACAACTCTGAGACCTAGGCATACACATAAGAAGAAAACACAAAAGAAATGCAGGGATCCCCTCAGGTGGATCACAACAACACTACTCCAAACTTTGATCACACTGCCACGCACGACAGGCCTTTCCACACAAGAACAGCACTTGGTCGATAGAAGAACAGCTACAATGGATCACAATTGAACAGGATCAAGTATCTAACGGAGGTGCTCTCCCTCCACTCTGATTCGATCAAATCTCCCACACTGCGCCGTTCTTCAGTTTGCAAACCTCCAACAGTTGCAGGAACTCTAACCTGCAGCCTTCACCAAAATGAAATCAATCTGCAGGAGCCCACTCAACTGCAGATGGTGCTCTCCTCTCTCTCTGGTGATCTCTAGCCACCCTGTCGGGAGAGTCCTCGAAAAAAGATTCAATTTTCCCTTTTCAACAGCACATCGCCGCCTCAAACTCTTCTGGAACCTGTGTTGCCCGTTTGTTTGGATCGCCCACGCACCTTCTATTTCCAATTGCACACATGCTCTTATCCACCCACTACACTCCACCTCTAGGTTGATGAAGGAGCCCAGCCGAGACGAGTGACACTCGACAGAGCCATCGAGCTATGCAGAGCCCGATGCCCCCGACCCCATGGCCCCCACCCATGCTTGCATCACCACAGGAGGATCGGAGCCATCATTTCCCACAGCCACAGGACTTTCTCCCGCCGGCTCAGCTTTACTACATTGGGTACCATGATGCAATGCCCTATGCAGGATACTTTAGGGTGATGTGAGAGCTTGATGCTCTTTGTATTGGGATCAGCTTTGGCATTTCAGCTCTTGTTCCTTTCTTTTATTTTTAGTACCCACGATGATGTATTCCATGGACATGATGTAATCTTTTGGTCTCATAGGTCATTTTGGCCTTTTGTAGATGTTAATATAACTAGCTTTCTTTCTTTCTTTCTCAATGTAGCCATACTTTGGATGCATTGCCATGGTCACATAGACCTTTGTGGTTTCTGTATGACAATAGATATATGTATCTCCACTGTTCACTTCTGAATGTGGTGTTAGAATATGCAGTGTACGCATGTATGCATAGTTACCAATGCAAGATTTCAGAGACGCACTTACTCGTTGGTGAAAGCAAATACTGTGCCAATTGGCCGATAATGACTGAGCAGCATGGCCATGAAACCTGTTCTGGTGAAGACCAAAATGGATGTACCAAGTGTATTGGACATCATCGTGGCATGGAAAGCAAACATTTCGCTCATGTGTCTCTGTAAAGCAGCCACGACCGAAGAGCATCAAATACTAAGAATTATCTTCACAAGAAAACGAACATTAAAAAGAAGTTGTCAACAAGTTATATATTCATTGTGACAACATAATGATTTGTGATTGTTTGACTATGATGTTTTTTTTGTCCCCTTAAACTTATAGTAGCATTAATGTTCTTCTGTTGCACATTCAAAGCTCAATTAAAATCAGTGCAAACGCCCACAATCCTCCATAAGCAATGATAAAACACTCTTTTCTTGCGACTCCAAATTCAAATATGTAAATTATATGTATCATTTAAAACATATCATACAAGTTTACAGGAGGTTGCAATTTTAACTCTCCTTAGTACTTAAAAGAAATGTAAAAGCATTGAGCTGCATGCATAGCATAGATTTTATACTTTGCCATTCTTTGTGAGTTATTAACAAGTTCTACCTAAACAAACACTTTTACTACTCACGTCTCTGATTGACATGCTGAACTACCATCATTTTCAAAAAGTAAAGAGGCATTGAAAGGTAGCATTAAAAATCAAGCCACTCCATTGGCAATCATAGGGCTTATGTGTCTGAAAGATGCAACATGCATCAGCTCCAATATGCATGTGTCATGCAAAGGTTACTGTTGCAAAGTCTAATTTTTATAAAGACAAAGGAGACTACTACAGTGAGAGCACTGTACCCAGAATGGGTAGCAATAGGCTACCTATCAAAATAAAACAACTAAAGCAAATTAAAAGCAAGCATGCCCACTACATTGAGTTGTATAAATAAAATCCCCCTTTCCCCAATCTAACCATCTTCCACAAATCTTTTGAAGCAACCAAGGGAGAGAAGGCCATTTCTAAAAAGCAACAAAACTGCCTCAAGGCACCAGTCTGGGCCGTATCTGCACAATCCCCCATACGTATCCTATCTTGACACCTCTGGTAGCCCTCTCTCAAGGCCCCTCTCAATCAGGGCTTTGATGTATATACCTAGATGAATCTAGGAACATGCCCAAATTCACCTTATAAGAAAGTGCAATTTATAACCTCATGGTAGTCATCCACAAGTAAATAAACCATCAACTCCATCATGCATAGTATGGACTAGATACTACGACATCCCCACTAACGTCATTAGTGCCCAATAGTGGGTGTAGAACTTGGTATCAATATATGCTTCCACACCCCCCCCCCCACGTGCACATACTTTTTTTAGTGAAACCACTGATTTTAATTAACTTCATGTGAATGGAGTCCATCATTCAAGCAACCCTTAATGCGATCGACAACCATTTTACTGATAATCTTGTATATCACCGGGATAAGGGTAATTGGTCTCCAATCTGCCAAAGACTGACATTAGTGTTTTTTAGGCAACAACTTCACTAATCCTTTTTTCCAGGAAGCTGGCATTTGCCTTGTCTCCCAGGCAATGTTTACCATACGCAGCAAAGGTAATTTGAGGGTGTCCCAATATGCAAGAAAAAATTCAACTGTAAGGCCATCCCATCCTGGAGCTTTCCATCGGCCACAAGACCTGATTGCATCAGACAGTTCTTGTTCAGAGAATTTTGTTTCTAGTTGTTGCGCCTGAGTAACAGAAAGGATGGGGGGTACATGCTGTAATAACCGATGACGTGCATCATACACTTCCATGGCGTGAGAATCGTCCTCACCAAATTGAGAGGAGAAATGGGTAACACAAGTCGCAGCCAATTGTGCTCGGGTGGAGGTCCACGTGTCATCTGAAATTAAAGTGCGACATATAGATGCAGCTTGTTTTCTGGAATGTAAACTCTTGAAAAATTCTTTGGAAGAGCAATCTTTGTCCAAAAGCGCCTGTTGTCGTGCCCGTATCTCCCATTTGACAAGCTTTCGATGATCATTTACCTGAATACAGTGACGAGCTTGACATAAAGAAGTGGCTTCAGCCAAAGTTAGGGAGCGAAGATGACTAAGCTCGATTAACGATTGGCATGTTTGCTTAGCATAAGCAACAGTCTGTCTCCAACCTTTCAAATACTGTTTACCATAATCACGGATGACTGATTGCATGCGAGCAATAAAAGCTGTCCATGCATAATCCAAGTCAATGAAAGATTGAGGAAAGAGTGGCCGACAGGCCTCAAGTATCAGTGCTTTGAATGCATCATGCTCCAAGTAACTATTATTGATGATAAGCAACCTTCGAAGTGGCAATCTGTCATCGGGCATGTCGTGCAGATGAACTCTGAGCCATAAGGGTACATGATCTGAATATGTAAATGTATAATCCACCCACAATTTGGTCGTAAGAGTATCATAATGAAACGGATCAAGCTGATACTATCGATCCAAGCGAGCTTTGTAAGTGGATTGTGCATTATGTTGGAAGGTATACCCAGGCATCAGAGGCTGAGATTCTTTCCAAAGATCAATCAGATTAAGCGTTTCTACAAAATCTGCCCACGAAGACCTCTCAGTAGCAAGCATATGTGTACGACCGGATGTATTATCACCAGGTTGAGGCGCATTATTGAAATCTCCACATATGAATGCTTTCTGTCTCCAAGGGTACAATTTCATTTGTTGCCATATCTGTCCTCTAGCCTGAGAGGATTGAGGTGCATATATTGATGCAAATTCAAAGATTTCACCCTGAATAAAGCACTGCATAACCATCCATCTGCCTTGGAGGTCATTAAATGCCATGACTGGCTGCAAATGATGTTTCACAAGAAAAAGTACACCCGAAAAGGCATGGTGGCCTGCATAAAAAATATCATAACCAGCATAATGGCCTTGCTGTCCAGCGTAGTGATGTTGATTGTGTTCCTGAAGAGCAACGATATCTGGCATACGCTTCAAATATGCCCAAACCATCTTCCACTTTTTAGGGTCACACAAACCCTGTACATTGAGTGTCAAAACTGTGATATATGACATCATATTTATAGTGTATGTATAGTATGAACAAAGAAAGTAGCTCAAGCTTGCATTTCCTCCACAGGGTCTGCACCCCGATCAGGAGGAGGAATATCTATGAGACGGGTGGCTAGCAAGCTAGCAGTCTCTTCTTCGGGAAATAGAGTACGACCTGCAGTTACAGTAGCCCAGGTGATGCCAATTCCAGAATTTTCTTCTGGGGTATGCCCAATGGAGGAGGCTCCATTCCAAGTTCTAGAAGGCAAAGGACGCCTGGGGATAATTGTCCTGCGTGGTGGCTGAGATGTTTCTTGAAGTGTCTTTTCTTTTCCTTTTGGTGAAGAAGTAGAGGGATTAGCCACAGCTACATTCATATTAGAAGAGACTGGCACTTTGCCTTTTTCTTGAGGCATAACAGGAGTCTTTAGACTTTTGTTTTTAACCCCTGAAGGACCAAGAGTGTCCTTATTTTGCATTGGGATGGGCAAGGCATCAGGCGTCATCTTATGGAGGACCAGAGGGCTTTGAGATGCCATATGTCCAAACTTTTTGCACTCAAAGCATGCGCCTGCAAAAAGACCCCATTTGAGTCTGAAAAATGCACTCCCCATGGAAACGTTATTTATGGTAACAGCATAAGATTCCGGAGTGGGCTGATCTGTGTCCCATAAAATACAGAATCGATTTGAGTTGCCATTTGGTCTAGGAGGGCATACAACCTTTCCTAGAGATGCTGCAATTTTAGGTAATAAGGAGGCCAAACATTGGGGGAAGTCCACCACTTCTACCCAAACAGGACAGCGATGCTTAATCAAAGCCTGATAGTCTCTGGTGGGGGACCATGGCAATACATGAACCATCTGTTGTCCATAGAAGTGAGGGGAGTGCTCTAAAAGTGTTTGCTTATGGTGCTCATCCACCATAATGACCTCAAAGAAACCTCTTGCCACATAGTGGACTTTACGAACAAAACAACCACCCAATGTCCGTGTTAACCAATTCTCGACATCAGTAGCAACAGGCTTCCTGCCTGGAAAAAAGATAATCACAGCATGCTTCGCATATTCTCGAATGGGATCTATGATTTCATCCACATCCACTGCAAGCCCCACCAATTTCATCCACATCCACTGCAAGCCCCACCATAGGAACAGGATCTTTCCAATTCTTGCGTGTATCTTGAAATCCTTCATGCATTACCTCATAGATCAGCCCAGCCTCGGGCGTCTCATGCACAGGGTGATCCTGACCCACAGCCTGCTTTTGTTTTTTATGAGCATAATATTTTGTAGGAGAAGCCATGATGAGATAATAGACACCTGGAAGAAAGCTGTATACAGAAATTTGTAAAAGCAATGAAGGATATAAAACAGAGATGGAAGAGGGAGTATAGATTAGCAACGATAGATTTAAACGATGCTGAAGCTATACACAGGAAGGAAAGGGGATGTCGAGGCTAGGAAGCGTCACGGAATGAACAGCGAGGAAGAGCTAGGATCAAGCGAAATTCGATGGAGAAGCTACTAGGTAAAGTCGGTGCAGAAAGGCGAGATCAGGACAGAGAACGCAGAGAATCCAGTGGCTGGATAGAGAATCGAGGGCACTGCAGAGGCACTAGCGAACAGTCGCAGTGGACCCACGAGAAGGGACGGGCACTCCAGAAGTAAAATTCGGCGACCAAAATGCAGAACTAGGCGATTGGGATAATGGCGAAGCAGTCTACTGTGCAATTTCGACGACGAATTGAAGCTGCGAGGCAACCAGGTGCTCACGGGAGCAGCAAATGATGGAATCGAGGCTGATGGACCACGCAGGGAGACCACACACACACGCACCACACACACACACACATGTACACAACAAGAAGCTCTCAAGAGAGTGAGAGAGATAGTGATACCTACTCCAAGTGGATGAATACAAGATGAGTGGAGCTAGGGAGTTGTCTCCACAATATCATAATACAATAAAATAAGTGTGGTGTCCTTTCACACCTAATATCCAAGGGGAAAAACCCAAAGGAAGAAAAGTGCCCTTGGTTAGCCCATGTTCACAAGTGGCACTACTCATAGCACATATACTAATAAACCCCCCTGTAGTGGCAATGTGAACCTGTACAAGGTCGATAGCAGATCATTCTCTATAGGAGAGTAAGCCTAAAGCTTTGCAGAAAGCTTGAAACTTCTCTCGAGGCAACGCCTTTGTGAACAAATCTGCAACATTGTCCTGTGTAGAGCAGAAATATACTGCGATCTCCCCTGCATGAATTCTCTCTCTGACATAGTGATAATAAATCTCTATGTGCTTAGTGCGTGCATGAAACACTGGGTTTCGTGCCACGGCTATAGCACTCTGACTGTCAGTGAGTATGGTGGTGGGTGTCTGTTGACACTCACGAAGATCAGTCATCAATCTCCTCAGCCATACACAATCTACTGTGGCTATAAAGGCTACCCTGTACTCAGCCTCACAAGTAGATGTGACAACAGTGGGCTGCTTTTTGCTAAGCCATTGTTCCACGGGAACACTCACGGGAACACGGATTATGGAAGGAGGCCGGAAGCAATTAATGCGAGAGAGCGGGATTGTAGCCATGGGAACATAAAGACATATATAATTTTTCCATATTTTTGTGCCGAAGTGCAATGTAAATCGTTTTTTGTCAATGTGGGTTCTAAATGAGAGTTCTAAGTGTATTAAGCAAGGCTCACTTACGGGGTTGTCCGCCCATGTGTGAAAGAGGCCTAGGGTTAGGGTTAGTGACATCTTTATAAAAGAGATATTAGCTAAAGAAAGGAGACGTTTTTGGCCATTCTCATAAGCTATTGAGTAAAGCTCTTGAGTGAAGCTCTTGAGTGAAGCTCTTGAGCTCTCTAGCTATGGCAACTCTCTAACTCTCTCTATTGTACTCTAATGAGCATCAAGCTCCAATGAGTATAGTTCCACTTCTTTCTCTTAATTTGTTTTAGTACCATTGAAGTAGATTAATCTATGATTAGTTGAATGCTTCTTTCTTTCTCTTGTGTATGCTGCATGCTTGTAGTGTGTGTGTGTGTAGTCTCCATTGATGCAAGCTCTTGCCCACTTCATTGGCAATGAGTTATTCATGGATAGACTCTCTCTATGAGCTTGTGGGTTTGTGAATGTTACATTCTATGCTTACTTAAGCTTGTGGGTTAGTAGATGCACGCTTATGGGTTTGCACGCATTAGGGAAAGCTAAGATTTAATCAATGTTTGAATGGGATTAAGAGATTGCCATGCATTGCTTGTTCTCTTGATTAGTGTAGTGGATTTAAAGGATTAAGAGATTGATTGAGGTGTTGAATAGTTGAATCGTCAAGTGGTGGTTTGTGTATGTGAGCTCTCCCTCATGGGATAAGCCTTCATGCACTAATCGGGTAGAGTCCTCGGATTGACATTGTGTTTCTTAACACATTTATTGATCGGTAGTACTCTATGAGCACTATATTGCACGGTAGAGAGAACCGCTCTACAATGGCGCCGCTGCCGGGGAGCGAGTGCCTACATTAGTTGAGCACCATACACACACTACCACTCCTTGTTAAGCTCCAATCGATTGCAAAACTGTTGGATAGGAGAGCAAGCTTTGGGATTAATTTTGGTATTTATTTAAGACTAATCTGTTTTTAAATTCTCTTTATATGTCTTGCAATTTGAGTGCGATTGGCTAGCTACGCTTCTCCCTTGAGGTCAGGACAAGGATTCAACACACGGGAAGGATTGGAGGTAGGCGCTAAACCTGCCAATTTCAATTTGTGTGCGAAAGAGAGAGGCCTGATTTGCATTTCTGTCATTCTGTTTGTGGATAATTTTTGTTGTCTGAGGTTAATTTTTACAGTTTCAATTTTTTGCATGTTCGTTTATTTTCTGTTCTTAGCTTAGTTTAGTTTTCTGCATCTTTAATTTTGTGCATTTTAGTTCTCTATTAAACCTGCATTTTAGTTCTCTGTTAAACTTGACTATCCACAGTTACTGACTATCCGGATCAGCGTTGTCTTGAGCTCTAACTTCTGGAGTCGCGTAGACACAAGGACCAGCTGCTTGGATCATGCCGACAGTGTCCCAGCATAGATACCTCACAGCCTCAGATCACAAGCTTTTTCTCCCACATCCAGGAAGCCTCTTGCTACCGCCTAAGAGAGGAACCCACCCAAGACCCACCACCTCTCAGACAAGTCAGACAGTGCACAAAAGAGCCTCTCCGGTTCCCCGGGTTTACCGTAGACCATGTGGTTCATAGGAGCGAGCTAGGCACCCAAGACCTACTGGGGTGCATAGGCGCTCAACCTGTCAGCTCCAAATCAGGAGATGCTCCAACGATATAGGGATGCCCACACAAGACATGTGGACATTGATGCCATTTACACACTTCCTGAGAATGATGATGAGACCTCTCCACCAGCCACCCTAGCTTGATGTTCCTTGGACCTTGTGTCATCGTGCTATTGTATTCCTGAGGATGCTACTTGTATTTGTAGCTAGTAGTCTTTTTTCAGTGTTTTATTTTGTTGTTTTTACCAAGATCAGTGTAACACTTGGATACTTTGTAACACCTTTTTTGTCTATGTCACCAGCCTAGACATTTCCCAATATGAAAGGGGTCTAGTGGACTCCAGCAGTATACCATGCCTAGATATAAGCCAACACTGCCAAGTCTTTTTGTTGTGATAGAAAGAAGTTTTAACTTTAAAGAGGGTTCCAAACCTTGCATATCAAATGCTATTACACAATAGTTGTCTTCAAGTCTTGCATGCTTTTAATCAAACAACCAATTTCCAAGACAGTCAGATTGGTGGAATGGAATCTAGTAAATTTCCTGTGAATAAGTCAAAATACCTTAAAATCATGCCCAAGATTTGCTGGGGCCTGGCCCTCAGACATGGTTGCCTCTGTACGCAAGGCGACTGTGTGCATCACCTTCACAGCTTTCAATGGATACCTAGAATGCAACATCAAATGTTCACAGGAAAAAAGCTTTACAGGGCCTATGTTATAAGCTGCGAGTGTATAGAGCCTTGCGCATAAACGGAGATGGCCAAAACCTACTTTCCATGTGCTGTCTCTCCAGACAACATTACAGCATCAGCTCCTTCACGTACTGCAATGGCAATGTCAGAAACTTCTGCTCGGGTAGGTGTAGGGTGATTGATCATGCTCTCGAGCATATTAGTCGCCACTATCACTGCTTTGCCTGCACTCCGACACATTCTGATAATCTCTTCCTGAAGAAGGCAAATGTTTTCATTAGGTCTCTTTGATCAGTCCAAAACCACCTACGTGCAGATGCTTAAAAAGATGATAACCTACACCTTACCTGAAGCAAAGGAACCTCTTCTATCGGGAGCTCTGCCCCAAGATCTCCTCGAGCAACCATTGCCTAAGCATATAAATGTTTCTTAGAAATCAAAAGTAAAACACTGCTTAAAATTCCACTTTAATGCATTTGAGGTTTAAGAACATCCACACAGTTAAACCCCAGGGTTTGAATTCATAAACCCCATTGCAAACATGTTGCATGATTGCAATTATGCCCCTTGAATGGGAGTTTTAAAGAGATTCCTCCATATACATGTTGAGGTTTTCTTACGATTGCATTATATGACCTTTACAATTTCTACCTTGGCCTTTTTAAGGCATGTATGGACATCTAAAGTCAAGTGCACATGGGAGGACCATGTTTACATCTGACTAATTATGGATAAATGTGATGCATTGGACATTGATTGGGGTGCTAATTCATCTAATGGCAATGCAGACATAACGCCACATGGGTATTACTTGTATGGTACTTAGAACACCCTCATATGAACGATATGCATCCATGGATGCACAACAGAGTACATGAGTGTGTGATTGAGAATGCTCTCCATCATGAGTGTGTGATTGAGAATGCTCTCCATCATGAGTGTGGTATATCATGCATTATCTCATTTGGTATTGATGTTCTTACAATAGGGTCAGATTAAACCTTTTAGCATCTATGGCTTATGAAGTGTGGCCGTACACGAAGATGTCCTGCATGACGAAACACCTACCTGAAAAAGGATATATGCCAGAACACTTGCCTCTCTGCTAAAGCGTGCATGCGGAAGAGGAAAGCAGGTTTGTACTAGGAACACACCTCTACGAATGCCAATTAGAATTGCTAACAGATGACATGGGGGCTCAACTGAATACTTCTTATCCAAGAACTTTCTCATTGGACGAGGAATGCAAGGATGCTAAAGCAGACGATTTGAGGACACTAAAAAACATGCACAAGCACTCACCCTTGCAACCCCTCCTTGAAGATTTGGCAACAGACACATGAAACGAAAGAATATCCAACAAAGATTTCTTCTCGGATGCTAAATTATGCATGAACCCTCTCCAAGTTCAACTTCAATAAAAAAACAACTTGAAATTTATGGATAATGTGGACAGTTTGAAAAATCCCGCTCGCTGAAGCTCCCGACTCCCCCTGCTCTGCGCGCCTTCGCTCCCCCCCCCCCCTCCTCGCGTTCCTTCTCTCCTTCCGCCCCCCGCTTGTCCCCTCTGCTCGCCGCTGCGCCCCCCCCCTCCTTCCTCGCTGCTGCGCCTCCCCCCCCCTCTTCGCCAGTTCGCCCCCCCCCCCCCTCTTCGCCATTTCGCCCTCCCTCCCCGCTGCCGCCTGTTCGCCCTCCCTTCCCGCTGCCGCCAGTTCGCCCCCCCCGCCTCTTCGCTTCTTCTCTCCCGCCGCCCTTCAGCAGCGCCCCGCCCCCTTCCTTCTCGCGTTGTCGCCGCCCCCCCCCCCTCTGGGCCTCTCCTCCGTTTTTTTTGCCCCCCCCCCCCCCCTCCCTCCTCTGTCGTGCTGCTTTTCTCCCCTTAGGGGTTTTTGTTTTTTTCCTCATCGTCTTCCGTCCTTCCGCCTCTTGGTGTGCAGCCCGCTTCTTGCAGGTTTTCCGCTTTCGCCTCGCCTTCGCTTGAGCTTCAGACTCTGATGGAGACTCCTCCCGCCTCGCCTCAGAGGGACTCTTCTGCAGCCCCCTCGCCCGCCCCCGAGGTCATCCCCATCAGGCTTTCTCTTTCGCCGGAAGAGGAAGCGAGCCTCACCGCAGAGGTGGAGCGCCTTCAGGCTCACTCCACCATCTGCCGTATAGTCGGCACTCGCCCCAGCAGAGGGGAGATCAGGGATCTTCTTCAGGCCCGCCTTCTTGCAGATGTGGGCAAGATCCTGGATGTACAGCTCTTGGGCCGGGGACATTATCAGATCGAGTTCGAGACCGCCCAGAGCGTTGCCAAGGTCCTTGCCATGAGTCCTCTGGATATCAGGGGTGCTCGGGCTTTCTTCAGGCCTTGGCAGCATGGATTTGACCCAGCAGCGGCGGAGCAGGGAGAGCGCCTCTTCCATATTACAGTTTGTTTCCCTGGTCTCCGCCGGGAGTATCTTCCGCTCCTCTCAAGGCTCGGAGCATTGGTGGGCTCGGTTCTTGAGACGGGCCCCTCAGCAGCTTCAGTGGTGGCCAGAGCAGCTGGGCTACCTTCGGTCAGAGTGTTGGTATCTGACATCTCCTCCCTTCCTAAGGTCATTCAGCTACCTAGGATAGGGGGGGGGTGGATAGATCAGAGAGTGGAGTTCTCGGGGCTCCCGAACCAGTGCTTCATTTGCAGGCAGGTCGGTCATTTGGCCAAGGCCTGCCCTCGCAGGAGACCTCGGCCCTCACCACAGCAGCAGGCCACGGATGGCCCGCCCACAGATTCGGCTCGGCAGGCAGCCTCAGGGACACCTGCTCAGGCCACAGAGACCTCGGAGTGGCAGCCTGGACAGGGGCGCCGTCGAGGGAGACAGCCACAGCAGCGCGCCCAGATACCGCTGCAGCAGCAGCCACAGTCTCAGCCTCACTGGGTTCCCGTGAGGAACAGATTTGCTCCCCTTCAGGAGGAGACCCCTGCAGCGACCGAGGACCAGGAGATGCCAGCTCCCCCTCCTTCACCTCCCCCACACCCACCCCCTCCCACCGCCTCGCGTCCACCATCGCCTCCTCCCGCCCCCGCTCCGGTCTCGGCAGCGGCTCCCTCTCCTCCTCCTCCTCCCCTTCCGCCCGCCTCGCCTTCCCGGGAGGTCCTGGCAGTTCCCTGGCGCTCACCTGCAGTCCGGAGGGCGCTGAGCACTGACCTCGCTCGAGCGTCACAGAGGAGACCTATGCCGATTAGGGCCTCACGGATTTCATCTATCCGCAGTCGGCTGAGTCGCCTCGGCATTCGTCAGCGCTCGGAGGCGTTTGATTATACCTTTACACGGCTTTTTGGAGCCGAGGGCCCCCATGAGCCAGCACCCATCCGAGTGCATGTAGTGATACCTCCGGCCCGCGGGGAGGAGGCACTAGACTCAGCGGTGGCCTTCTCGTTCCCTCTATGTGGACCTTGTGACCGGGAGTGGACTCTAGAGCTCGCTCTCAGCACGTTGAAGACTCAGGCAGTTGAGTTTTCTCACCACATGAGCGATTTGGAGGTTACAGATGTGATAGGCCGACTTTGGGAGTTGGCTCATTTTTTCTTGGATCCCGGGAGTGTGGATACATCCGGGATTCGGCATTTGGTCGTGCGCATAGTTGCAGATTTGGCACGCGACCCAGGATATGTGAGTATACACGAGGTTACTATGTCAGAGCAGGAGGCAGTCGCCATGGGTCACAGCCACTGGCGCCTGATCCGGGATTCTTGCAGTACACCGGGTGGGCAGACTCGCAGCCGTTCGGATGGGGACTACTCTCCATCCAAGCCGCTTGCGAAGGCTCGCCGCACGGCTGAGACAGCATCCACCTCAGTAGGACATCCATGAGGATCATCTCATGGAATGTACAGGGCCTTGGCGGAGCACACTTTATACGCTATCGAGGCTGCTTGAGGCAGGAGCTACAGAGATGCCTGGTTGGTGGCAGCATTGACATTCTGATGATGCAGGAGCACCACTTGGGTGAGAGCAGGATCCGGAGATATGGTTCGGTGATGCCTGGTAGATGGGACACTTTCTGGTCTGCAGGGTTTGGTCCTTTGGGTGGACAGGGAGGAGTATGCATGGTTATTGCAGATGCATGGCGGCAGGCCATTGTGGATCGAGGGATCATTGTGCCTGGTAGAGCACAGTATGTCATTCTGAGGATGCATGATGAGCTATTGGGTGTGCTCAACATCTATGCGCCCAATCATGCTAGTGCCAGAGCAGAGTTTTGGACTCAGGTTACAGATGCATTGCCAGAGGCCGCACATTGGTGTGTTGGGGGAGACTTCAACATGCTTGAGGACCCGGCAGATAGGGTGGGAGGCAGTCATGTTACAGTGCACGGCACGGAGCTTGCAGCTTGGGACCGGTTTTGCATGTCACTGAGGATCACTGATGCATGGCAGCATGGGGCTTTCTCCCGGTCTCAGGACAGTCTTAGTTTCTCTCGGTCGGATCGCCGGCAGGGAGGGACTAATCTATCTCGGATTGATCGCTTTTATGTGGGCGATTGGTTGGGGGAGCGAGGGGGCTCCGTCGGCATTCTTGCTGGCACCTCATTTTCAGATCATGCGCCAGTTATATTGACTTTGGAGGAGGGGACACAGGAGCCCAGCTTGCAGTTGAGGATCCCAGAGCGGGTACTTGCAGACCCCAGTCTCGCTGAGGACATTGAGAGGATCTGGCATGATAGTCAGTGCTCTGACCAGGATGCAGCGGGCCAGTGTGCCCAGGGACTCATTGATCTTAGCTCTTTTCTGCACGCTGCAGCTGTGACACGACTGGGAGAGATTCGAGAGCGGGAGCAACGGCTGAGACGCAGCCTTGCTTCGCTACAGCGCCTTCAGGAGCAGCAGCCAGCATGTGAGTGGGTGGCGTCCCAGCTGAGCCAGGCCCGCCAGGAGGTTAGAGAGGCAGAGGAGCAGAGACATGAGTTTTACTATCGTCGTCAGGCCTCTCAGTGGACGCAGCTTGGTGATAGAGTGACTGGGGAGTTTTTTGAGATCACTGGACCCCGTCATGCGCGAGCAGGGGTTCGCCAGCTTGGTAGACCGGATGGATCGATAGCTACTGAGCTCGGGGAGATCAGAGACATTGCCATTGCTTTTTATAGTGACTTGCTTTCAGCGGAGCCAGCCACTGAGGATCGAGATGTATGCAGACAGACTGTGTGGGCCCATGTGCAGAGGAGGGTCACAGACCATATGCGCACAGTTTTAGGTGCGCCTCTGTCAGAGACTGAGCTTGCCGAGGCCTTGAGGGTCCTGCCGCGACATAGTTGCCCAGGGGAGGACGGACTGACGCCGGCCTTTTTTATGCGCTATTGGGACCTTTTGGGGCCAGAGGGCACTATGCTACGCCTGGGCTTTGAGCCAGGATGGATCAGAGGGGTGGCAGCTTTGTATTCCACAGCTCGCAGCCAGGTGCTGATTGCAGGAGGTCGGGGGCCGAGTTTTGAGCTGACCAGATCAGTCCGTCAGGGGTGTCCTCTCGCCCCTTTCCTTTTTCTCTTCTTTGCGGAGGCTATGAGTATGTATCTGTCGGCAGAGGAGGTTGGTTTGAGAGGACTTCAGCTCCCAGTCCGGGGGGAGGATTTGCTTGATGCTGAGTTTGCAGACGACACGGGCTTATTTTTGCATGGCCAAGAGGCCAATCTTATTCGGGCAGAGCAGTCGCTCCAGGTTTTTAGTGCAGCTTCGGGAGCATTGATCAATTGGCGCAAGACAGTGGCCTTTTGGATCAGTAGTGCTCCCACTCTGGCATGGAGTCCGGACCCCGGTTTTAGATGGATTCCTCCCGGCACAGCAGTGCGGTATTTGGGATGCCAGATTGGCCTCGATTTGTCACCTGAGCAGCAGATTGCCCCGCTTCTTCTGAGCATTCGGAAGAAGCTATTGTATTGGAGTACAGCTCGACTATCCTTGGCTGGGAGGGTGGTGGTGGCAAATCAGGTGCTGTTAGCGACTATGTGGTACATTACGTCTTGCTGGATTTTCTCGAGCTCTTGCATCAGCCAGGTACAGAGGCTGATCAGGAACTTTCTGTGGTCTGGGCGGGACGGTCAGCCAGCTCGGGCAAAGGTTGCATGGGCAGTTATTACACTTCCGCTGGCTCAGGGCGGTTTGGGCATTATAGATCCAGTCGATCAGAGTAGAGCCTTATTGGGGAAGCTTATTGTTCGGGGGTTGCTTCCAGGCGCTGAGCCTTGGAAAGAGCTCCTCTTGCAGCGACTGCAGGCCCGGGCGCCTCCTGCAGGGGGTACTTGGGCACCAGAGATTCGCTGGATCTTCATAGAGATGAGGAGGACAGGCCTCAGTAGAGGATGGGAGGACAGATTTGCTTTGAGTATCCTGAGAGCTTGGGAGTTGCTGAGACCGGGGCTCTCTCAGCGGCCTCCTTCTTGTGTTGAGGAGCGGGCCAGGCAGCCGCTCATCTGGAGCCCAGCGGTTCGTACAGAGCAGGGTCATATGCTGGGTTCTCGGCCTCGTCTAGCCTGGGGACCTTTAGCGGCAGGCCCAGCTCGTAGTTTTGGAGACTGGCAGGCTTTCTGCAGTCTACCAGAGGAGACCCAGGTGGAGAGGCTGAGTCACTTCAGAGGGGGATTGATTATGAGGGATGATATTCAGGAGGCACTTTCAGAGGAGTGGTTCACACCTCTCGAGCCAGTGGCCCCACGGTGGATGGGAGCCTTTACACAGTTGGAGATCCTGATTGCTGTCAGAGCTAGCACTGAGGATGGCAGATGCCTCTATTATGAGATTCAGGATGAGGGCAGACTCCAGAGAGTGGAGGTGGAGTCGCCTTTGGTTACAGAGTGCACCTTTCAGAGGATTCGGGTAGTGGCTGCCGCTTCTCGGAAGTGGCATATTGACCCCGACCCTGCTGACGTGCTCCCGGATTGGCGCATATGGGCATATGCAGCGCGCCCCTTGGCCCGGCTGCAGTGGGACCCCGGAGAGTACGAGTGGCATGATCCTTATGCATCCCTTGAGGCCACAGAGATCACATTTTTCCAGTATACTGTTAGGCTGGGACGGCATATCTTGACGGCGAGGAGGACGGTTTCTCCAGCGGCAGCGGGGCATTGGCGATTGCAGGGACTATCACAGGAGTTCCTGGAGGATTTCTGGGCTCGGCTCTGGGCTAGTCGACAGGCCCGCAGGATCTCGGCTTTTCAGTGGCTGGTCGCCCACAGGGGCTCAGCAGTTGGCACTTGGCTTGTTTACAGCGGTCTTCCGGCGGCCTGCGTCCGATGCGGCCACCCTATGGAGACACAGAGACATTGCCTTTGGGACTGCCCTCAGGCACAGCAGATTTGGCTGCGGATGCTGCGTATTCTGGCCCCCCTCTCTCCAGAGGGTATGTTTACGTGGGGTGCCGCTGCTTGGTCGACTTCGTCAGGGCCTGCTATGGGCTATGAGATGGAGCAGGGCAGTCAGGCCATCAGATTTATTAGGGGCCAGCCTCGCCTGGTTCCGGCACCGGATTTCTCGTCCGCCAGCTGGACACAGGAGAGGGATTTACGATGGGAGCTCCTCAGCAGCCTCACCATCTGGTTCACCTGGAGGGCCCGGTGCTTCACGGCCTTTGAGGGGAGATTGGAGCCACCAGCAGAGACTGTTCGGGGGATTTGGCAGGAGTTGATCCACACCCTGCGAGGACAGTACGACCACATCCGGGGAGACTCGGATGAGGCGATCTTACGGCGCCAGGCCTTTCATACCACTTGGCGCTGCGGCCCGTTCTACACCCTACACACGGGATCCCCCCGTTGGCACTACAGGCCACCTGTTTGGCTCTTTCCCCCCCCCATTGTATGATTTAGCCGCTCAGTCCTTTAGACTGATGCTTGTATTTTGCAGCACCAAGGGAGAGTCTCCCGGGCTGCCATGTTGTATTCACTGCTCTTCTCACTGTTAGGAGCAGGAGAGATCTCTTTTGTAGCCCTACGGGCGTTTTTTTACATAACTAATGAAAGGATCTTTTCTCGGAAAAAAAAAAAAAAAAGTTCAACTTCAATATGTGATATGTTCATTCCTGAAATGGTAAAGCCCATCCCAAGATTGATGTGATAGTCAGTAAAACCCATCTTCAAAAGGGGTTACAGAAATCAAGTCAATAATGTGACCATAACAGAAGTTTTTGGTGCCATTGTGGAAATGAAACTAGGCATGGACAAAAGACCACTTGGAAGAGCAAAATTCAGACTTCTATGTACTCATATTCTCACCATGAAGTAGATGCCTGCCTTTATAAGAAGGTAAGATGTCAGCTTAAAAAGGAGGAAATGTGGCAACCCTTCCTAAGCGATATGAATAGGCTAGCTGTTTATGGCCTTCACTTGTTATGCCAATGATGTGCCGCTCTTTGCATTTGTTTTTTTTTTTCAAGAAAGAGACTTCTATTAAGCATGAAACAATCAAAATGTAATCATGGCTAGAAGTCGGAAATCCTCATCACAAAGTGTAAAGTAATTGCAGCCAATCAAGGGCGCAGTGATGCCAAGAGAGTCCAGTGGGACTCAAAGAGAAGAAGATCCCATGATCCCACTCGCTCATGAAGAGAGCACGCTTTGCTTGCACTAACCTACAAGAGAAGAAGATCACATGGTCCCACTCCCTCATGAAGAGGACATGCTTTGCTTGCTCTTTGAATTTAGTCAAGAGAATCTTCAAAAATTGATGCATGTCTTGGATCAATTCTTTTAAGTGTAGAAGAAGCAACAATAAAGATTGCCAAAATTCATCCCAAATAGCTGCCATATAGAGCATCCTCTCATCTCACTAGACTTGGTTCCTAGCCTTCCAAATAGTCCAGAGTGCCCAGTACCTCATTTAGATCATGAAAGTGTCAAATCCAACCATGCAAGGTAGCAAAACACTAAAAAAAACCCGAAGAGTTTTCCTCCTTTGAAGGATGGAAAGCATCCTTGGAGATTGCGAATCAATGCTTCGAAGATCAATGAATGCTTTCCAATCGAAGAGAATTCCCAGCAGTCAGTGCATCTCTACCATGCCATTGAATAGAAAACAAGGCTAATTTCCAATCACGAAGGATGGAAGATGCATAAGGGCATCCCGAAATTTTTCCTTCAAATTTACTAAGCACAGCTTCCCAATGAGAAATGTGCCAATTGCCATAAGCTCTAGTCTTGATGGAAGCACACATGTCTGCAAGCATTATGGCCCATGGTTGCCGAAGTTGAAAAAAAAGTGGGAATCATGGTGGCCTTTCTTGCCGAGAGATGATGATGCAGATCAAGTATATTTAGTCCACCATGCATTTTAGGTGTACAAACCAAAGATCGTCTCAAGAGACGCAACGCTCTCGTATGATGCTTGGTTTTCCACAACAATTCCAAGGCATGAGACATAAAAGTATCAATATCAGTTTTACGCCAAATCAACAACAAGAAGTAAAATTGCACATAGGCCATAATGATCGATTGAACAATTATGAGACGCACATGTAAAGGCCATGTAGAAAGAATCCAATATGCTAGCTTGGCCTTCAATTTGTTCACTACCCAATGAATGGCATCCTGCGTAGACATATACCATGCCAGTGGATATCCCAAATGTCTAACGAGGTGGTCTAGCGAAAAATATCCTGGCCATAACAATGCATGCCAGTCACAAGAAGTCAACGGAAGCAATTTAGACTTAGAAAAGTTGATATAAAGTCCAGCCGCTTTACCAAATAATTTCAAAGTTCTCATGATGGACTTGAGATCATTTGGATCATTTTCAGGCATGAACAAAGAATCATATGCATAGCCTCGACCACAAAATGTAAACCATTTGGGTAACTGGAGACCATGTAGTTGCGCTTGTGCAGTCAAGACATCCATATACATCAAAAGTGAAAGTGTGGCAATCGCATACAGTAATGCAGTAAGAGGGCATCCTTGATGCACAGATTTTTGCAATGTCCACTTCCATGAGAGATCAAGACCCAAAACACATTGGGCAGTACTATCTTGATACAACCAAAAAATAGCTCATTGCATTTTACGACCAAAGCCCATTGCAGCCATGACCTCAACTATGTAGTCCCATTGAACTATATCAAATTCTTTTGCTACATCCACTTGCATAACAAGGGCGTCCTAAGAAGTATATTTGGCATATTCCATTGCCAAATATACATTAGTAATATTATCCATAATTTGTCTTCTGGGGACAAAACCATATTATTGTGGATGCAAACCATGAAAAAGTAGTTCGCCAATAACATTTGCAAGCATTTTAGTTGCCTAATGTGATTGGTCACCAATCATTAAAGGATTCTCCTAAAGCTTTCTTAGGTACCAAAGTCACAAGGCCTTCTTTCCAAGATGTAGGCATTTTAGTTGCCTAATGTGATTGGTCACCAATCATTAAAGGATTCTCCTAAAGCTTTCTTAGGTACCAAAGTCACAAGGCCTTCTTTCCAAGATGTAGGCATACATCCTGTCTCCCATGCAGTATTAATCATGGTCAAGATCGAAAGTTTAAGCTCATCCTAGAAGGCAACAAAGAATTCAACCGTCAAACCATCCCAACCAAGTGACTTTCAACATCCCATGCCATGTAACGCATGTGTCAGCTCTTCCTCAGTGAAAGGTAGATCATATCCCAAAGCGGATTCATTGTCAACAATGGGATGCACACAATTTAAGAAAATTTTACGAGCATAACGGACATAAGCATCCACAGTAGATGAACTCTGAAATATATGCTGGTAATGATTGGCACATTCAATTGCAAGCTCCATTTTTGTGGATGTCCATGTGCCATCAAATTTCTTAACATGCACAATTTTGTGTCTCTACCTATCAGCATGCAAGCATTTGTAAATTTGTTTCGATGAGCAACCTTTATCTTGGATTCGCTTACATCTCGATCAGATTTGCCATTTTTGTAGCTTTCTTTGTTGATTCACAGAGACACATGCTTTGGCTTCGCACAACACATTTTGAAGGCAGGCAGGCGGGGGGCGAAGGCAATGGCGAAGGCGGGCAGCAGGCTCGAGCGGGGGGGGGGGTGTGTGGCGAGAGCTTCAGCGAGCGTAGGCGAGCGCTTCCGAGGAATATCAAACCTGAAATCAGGATCCGGCAATTGCCATTCTTTTTTACTGTCCACAAAATCATCAATCAGCATATCATGAACAAAGCGTTCATCAGGAGGAAGCTCCTGAAGAGATTTGCCGAGTTCACTACAAAGAACCTTGTTCCTGTGCTCATCATTCTTGTGAGCATGATGATAGACCTTGATATTCACATTCTGATCTGAAGCCAACTGGTCTGGAGAAGAAGCCATGCTGAACCACGTAGTGAAGAGAAACATAACTTTCTCTGTACACAGACCCTTAAACACACACACATTCTCTCTCTCTCTCTCTCTCTCTAAGAGAAAGGGTCGTACAGAGAAGAGGAGCGAAAGACAGAAGCCAGGCATAGGAAGAAACAGCAAGTAGTTCAAAACAGGGAGGCACAAAAGACGTGAAAGTGCTGGAAGAGTCAACAGAGAAGAGACAAGACACGTCCAAAACTCTAGCAGTAGCAGCGAATTCCTGTACAGGCACAGCACACACTTGTGCGAAGGGGCAGAAAGCAGGCGCACAAAGGTTAAGTCGATGCTGCACAGTCAGCGCTGCACAGGCAGCAGAGACTGAGCTGCACAGAGACAACGATGGCACTGCAGAAAGGTTAGGCGGCGTCAGCAGCAGATCGAGAGCTCTCCTACACACACACGCATGCACATGAATAGGGACACACACACACACATACACACACACAAAATATGTATGTGTGGATAAAGATTAAGAGAACATGAACACATCCTATGTTTATCCCTGTATACATTACTCCACCATACAATAGTAAGGAGATTAGAGATGGTATATCACCAACTATTTGTTATATCTGGATATCACAGCTTCTTCACAGCAGACGTGCATCATTGTCAAAGATTCTCAATGACAGGACTAACAACCAGTAGGGTTAGGCTTCTAAATTTCCACCATGCAACAAAGTACCACAACTAGACCTTGAGGAGATTGGAACACCAAGAGTCTCAGACCACAAGGGGAGTATTGCCAGCATCTCTCAAATATCTAAAACAAGCTTGTAAACTGATCATCTGCCGTGGGCCGAAGATGGCTTTTTTCCATCATATTGGAGGCTCATGCAGAGTTGAATATGTCATGGGATCATTGCCTTTGTCTATGCATCTTAGATATTATCACTCCTTATCATGAGATGACTCATCATACTTTCCTCAAAAATTTCAGCCACGTATGTGCAGTCCCAGAACAGCCCAATTGCCACAACCCACACACACACACACACATTTTCTTTGACAATAGCTTAAAGGATGTTAATTTTGGTCACCTACTGTGATCTTTACTACTGTTGAACACAAAATCTCTGTGACCTTTAATCTAAAGCTGAAGATTACTCACTCCATCAGACGCATCAATGATAGAATGCAGGTTCATGATCGAGTCAGCACTTTCTATCTTCACAATCACATGGATGTCTGCATCACAGCCTACAAAAGATGCACATGGAAAGCTCTTATGACTTGGCTAAAAAGAAAACACAAAACACTCATACTTACATAATTCACAGCTCCACATGTATGCTCCATAAGAATCATTTTTTGTCGAAGAATTTTCTTAAAACCCACCAGAACGAGACCTTCGTTACAAAATCAGGATCATAAGATGCATTAGTGTAGCTCAATTTACTTTGGAGATAAGCCTTTAATTCATGCACCACTTGTGCATCTTTGACAAAAGAAACTGCATAGAAGTCCACCTCGTTCTCCACTCCAAACTTGATATCTTCCCAATCTTTCTCTGCATTGCAAGAAAGAAAAGAGTTTTATGAGACCAAAATTGTTGCACTAAATCCATGAAATAAGTGTATCATGAGGAAAAAAGAAACAAATTAGCTACTTAGATAAAATAACCATATGAATGATAAAATTACAGAGTAGCCATATGAAGGCCAAGGCATGTGAGGTGGTAACAGCACATATCTCAAGTACAAGTCCCTGTGTGGGAAAAGGGAGTCAATGTGTAGGCAATGCATCTGTGACATCATACATGATCTCTACATCCACTGTGTGGGAGAGCATCCCTCTGTCTCTGGAGCTCCTCTCAGATCTGGTGCTGCTGTGTGGAAGGCCACCTCGGTCCGATAGGCCTTGGACATCTTCCCCTAGCAAGTAAAGTGCTCTTTCCAATGTGATGCCTGGGAGGTGGAGTGACTCCGGTATGGCCAATGTCCATTGTGTAGTCCATGTAGTAGAGGCATCTAAGTCCAAGGTTGGATCCACACGAGTATCGGGCGGTGATGCGATGTGTGCAGGGAAAAGATACTTCGGCGGTGCCATGGAGGATGGTAGTGAGCTCGGTTGTGAGGATGTAGAGCAGGGCTGAGGTGTCAACGGCTGGAAGGCAACAATAGAGATGGTTGTAGTATATATATATATACCTAGATGAATCCAGGAACATGCCCAAATTCACCTTTTAGGAACGTGCATGTTATATACTCATGGTAGTCAACCCACAAGACTATATAACTATCAACTCCATTATGCATAGTATGGACTAGATACTACGACATCCCCACTAACGTCAACAATAGAGATGGTTGTAGTATACATATCTACGTCATGATGAAACCAAACTTGTGTGTAAGAGGTGGGTCTTTAGGGGGTTGTACAGGAGAAGTGCCAAAGATGGAGAAGGAGAGAGAAGTGTGATCAGCGCCAATGGGTTGGGAGGGATGTTCAAGTCATAGATGTAGCGGGCAAAGGCCTGAAATCCCATTAAATAATTCACTGCGCTGGAGCCTCCACCATGTGGGAAAGGTGAGGGCTCCTGAGGCGGTCCATCTCATCATACAACTATAAAAAATAAGCCCATGTGCAGCTCCCATCTCTAAGAAGGATGTGCCAAAGAAGGTGGTATGACCAGTGCCTTGTGATGTCCTGTATCCCCACGTCCTCCGGGTCTAGCTCATGCAAAACAATCCTGTCGAAATCAAAGAGCTGCATCTGGTTACTCTCCTGTCTGGATTTTGAAGTCTCCCAAGAGGAGGCTATCTCCTAATTTGGAAAATTCCATAATGTTTGCATATAAGAACAAGTATGTCAACCATGAGAGCTCAATGCATAAGTGGATGTCTCCTATGGGAAGTAGAATAATGCTGTGTAGGAACCACTTCCAGGCAGGTATATCCGCATCCACATGTACCTAGCCTCCTCATCACAAACTTGAGACCTGTGGTAAGCCTCTCTCTAGACTCTGATGTGTCTCAATGTAGAAAATAATGTTTTGCCTCCTCTTGGATTATTTAATTAATGTGCTTGCAAACGATTCCTTGCAAATGTGCTTTGTTTTCAAACTCGCCCCTCTTTGTTGCTGATGTGCTAAGTCATTTGAATTTTTGCTGAAGCCATATGTACGTGTGGTAGGTTACCAAGCTAGAAAGATGCAGATGGAAGAGCTGCTGAGCACTTAGAACAGATAGGCCGACACAGCTTAAGTTGAAGAAACTAAGTATTTCAAGTCCTGCACACTGCTACCGAACATACCCACAAGACCTGTACATGACAACTGTTGTTTGCCTCTTTCCAAGCTGCTTTATTATTGTGCAACTGTCTACTGTGCACAAGCCTTGATTGAACCAATGTGGTGGTGTGAGCATGTAAACACTTCATGCATAACCAGTCCTCAAGCACTCACCAGTTATAGAAGGTAGTGTGGCACTTTTCCCTCGGACATTGAGATGCCTGCGTGACTTCAACTCTCCTCCATCAACCACTTCACATAAGACTGAGTCAGCACTTTTAGATTTTACTAACAAAGACATCATTCCTCCTGCAACATTCACCAGAAATTTGAAATCATTGTGAGTTCTAGAAAGGCTTTTCTTTAGCATACAATGCCACACTACAAAAAGGATCCCGTACCATCCACAAGCAAGGTGTCTCCTTTCTCTACATCATTAACAAAGTCATCGTAGTTCACACTAACACAATCCTCTGTTCCCACCCCCCTCTTGATTGTAAAAGTGAATTCTTGCCCTTTCACAAGCTTTATAGGTTGTGGCAAGTCTCCACTTCTCACCTCTGGACCCTGAATGCAACCAAAGAAAGATATTAGCAGGTCAAGGCAATAAGGTATACACCTACTACAAAAAATGGAAATAAAACAATGGCAAAGATTTCTTCTTTTCTTCACGACTCTGATGACTTGGCAGGATTGGAGAATCAAAGATAACATCTCTGTACTGCCGCAATCAAACAAGATTACCACTTGTTAGTCTATTATGAGACCATCACATTTGAGGAGCTCGGGTGTCCCCTCATCCTGGACTGGATCACTAGTGGAGTTCCTTTCCTCATGGGGGGAATCCCCTCCTACTTAGCTTCAAGCTCCCAACTAATGATATCAACAAATGGGAGGATCCTCAACAACCACTGCAATTGTAGAGGCAGGCGTACTCGTGGGAGGATTTGGCCTCTTAGGGCACTCATGCTTGGGATGCCCCACGATATGACAAAAGCAGCACCGATGCTCCTGACAATCCTCAATAGGGGATAATCTCCCTCCTAAGATGCCATGACTGGCTTTCGGATCCGAGCTCAACTGTGGTTGAGCACCTATGACCCTTGTCCCTGGGGTCTTGCTACTTTCCCCATGCTGCTTATTAAGTAAACTTGGGATTGGAAGACTGGTCTTACTTGGGCTTGCCATGGTGATAATTCATCTCCATGTCATGGGCCAGCTGCACAGCATCTACCAAGGTCTTGGGACAACACCAAACATCCCACTGGATTTGTTGGTCTCACCCATACAAAAAGGCACCCAATCTTTCTTTGTCAAATTTCTGCAATTGAAGCCCCAAGTGGGTGACTCTATTCACTTAGATCAGGACGGGATGCTAAGTATGTCGTAGACCCCTAAACTCCTTAAGATGGTCTAGGTATTGTACAGAATAGCCTGGGAGGACAGGATCTGCAGATTGTGCCAGCAAGAGGTTGTGTCAGAGGAGCACTACATTTTCCATTGCCAATATACTATGAGATCTGGGGGAGATTTCATTGCCTTTTCAGAGAGGTCTTTAGGCCTCTGGACAGGATCATAGACTATCCAGATCAATCCTGCCTTGGACTCTTCCTCCTTGAGCTCTGTCGACACAGAGAGTCACTCCTCAAAGAGTCCCGACCCCGACACTGCCCACACCCCCTCCAGCCAACCATCACCCATTTCTTCCAGCCACACAAGGACAGCCCACAGACAGAGGACCCACCTCCCACAGTAGAGCGCAGAGCCTTGGTTGCACCATCCTGTACCAGGTCACACCCTGTAGTCATCCTGGATCTAGCCACTGCACTCCAACGAGCCCGGCGCCCCCAAAATCCACAGAGTCACTCCTAGGGCTTTTAGCCGTGTCGGCTGCCTGTCCAGAAGCCCTAGGGCTGGCCAACAGCCCTTCTAGCCCAGGCCATGGCTGTTGGGCACAGCCTGGGCCCTCCTGGCCCCTTGGGGGTGGTTCTACACCTGCTGGCCACTCTGCGCATGCGTGCTGGGACAGTGCCCAGGCTGCAGGGAAGCCCTGCGCATGGATGTGGGTCTGCCCCCACACCTGGCCGACCTGCTAGGTAGGGCTTTTAGCCCTGTCGGCTGCCTGTCCAGAAGCCCTAGGGCTGGCCGACAGCCCTTCCAGCCCTTCCAGCCCATGCCATGGCTGGTGGGCACTTTAGCAATAATATGCTTTTAAACGCTTTCACCTTATGCAACCTGCTGGCCACTCTATGCATGCCTGCTGGGACAATGCCCAGGGTAGGGCTTTTAGCCCTGTTGGCTGCCTGTTCAGAAGCCCTAGGGCTGGCCGACAGCCCTTCCAGCCCATGCCATGGCTGGTGGGCACAGCCTGGGCCCTCTTGGCCACTTGGGGGTGGTTCTACACCTCCCCCATGCCCGCACTAAGAGTGCAAATCTTAGAGTTGGGGTAGCCCTATGGGCTGGCCCCATCTCTACATGCAAACCTACATCCGGTTGCAAACCAGATACACACAACATTTGATATCATTCCAGAGGGAGACTCGTATCACGGACTAGTACTGCCTCATGTGCAGGACAATGCACACCTGATCTTGGGCGCATAGAGTGGAACCCTGGCTGACTCGTTTTGGACTGGGCTCACATGGGACCAGTTTTCCACTCTAGGTCCTCCACCTTCTTTTTCAGATATGTCCACGTGGCATCCAAGTGCGAGATGCACATGACATGTTTTTAAAAAACCTTGAAATCTCCGATGAGTAACCTTTCACCCAAATTAAATGTCACGCTTTTTTGGGGGGCTTTCGTTTGCATTTTGTTTTTCCCACTTGTGTCATGTTGTGGAGATCCCTCGTTTCATGCTACAGTTTGTGTGTTGTGCCATATCCCAACTCCTCCTGGGTCTTGAGCGCAAGCTACAACCTACGGCCTTGTGCTTACTCGGTACATACTCAATCATTCCGCCAAACTGTTGAAACAGCTGACTTCACCGGTGTGGTCGATCGCTCCACTCGGCACTTGGCATAGTCTGTAACCACTTCAAGGCCTGGTGGTCTGTCTTCACAGTAAATTCCCTCCCATAAAGAAAAGGTTTCCATTGTTTCAAGGCTGTGATAACCCCTAGCAACTCTTTGTCATATAGATAGAATAGTTTTTTTTTGGCATCATTCAACTTCTTGCTGTAATACGCCACAGGTCTTCCTTCTTGTTGCAATATTACGCCAATGGTGAGATTACTAGCATCGGTGATCACCTCGAAGGGATCATCCCATGATGCAAGTTTGAGGACTAGTGCTCTTTAGAAGCCGCCTTTTGCAGAGCAAAGAACGCCTCTAAAGCCTTTCCTATGACTGAAACCTTATGTCTTGTAGTCTTCACTTCCTTGAGCAAATTTGTCAATGGTGCTGCAAGGTTAGAAAACCGATCCATATGCAAGCTATACGCTTGGCAAAGGCCCACGAAGGATCGTATCTCTTGGGCTGTCTTCAGAACGTCCTAATCGAGGATTTCCTTTATCTTCTGAGGGTCAAGGCGAGTGCCGTCGGAACCGATCATGGAGCCCAGGTACTAGGTACTGGACTTCTTGAACTCCAAATATGCTCTTCTTGATGTAGAGTTTGTTATTTGGCAGAGTCTGCGAGACCTGCACATCCTACTTGTGCTGTTCTGCAGTGGCAGGAAAATAAGAATGTCATCCAAAAAAATGAATAGACATTTACCGATGAGTACCGCAAAGACTCAAGATATCATCTTGTTGAGGGTAGCCGGTGCATTAGTTAAGCCAAAAGGCATAACCACGAACTCGTAATAACCTCGTTCTGTACGAAAGGCCGTCTTCGGGATATCGGCTTCGAAGATTCTGACTTGATAATAGCCACTTTTGAGATCAATCTTTGTAAAGTACTTAGCGCTGTTGAGTCTTTCAAGGATGTACTCTATCCTTGGCATGGGGAACTTGTTCGAAAGACCGTCTTCAGGATATCGGCTTCGAAGATTCTGACTTGATAATAGCCACTTTTGAGATCTATCTTTGTAAAGTACTTAGCGCTGTTGAGTCTTTCGAGGATGTACTCTATCCTTGGCATGGGGAACTTGTTCTTGATTGTCAATTTGTTCAAGGCTTGGTAATCCACACAAAGACGTGCGGTCTTATCTTTCTTCTGCACAAAAAGAATCGGTGCAGCAAATGGAGAGGATGAAGGCCTGATGAAACCAAACCTAAGCAATTGCGTGAGTTGCATCTCCAACTCAGCTTCCAATGCCTTGGAAAGATGATACGGAAACTTATTGGGTGGCTCAGCTCCAGGTACCAAATCGATACGATGGCCTCTAGGACAAGAGGGTGGGGGTTGGGTCGGAGATCATCTTGCAACATGATATCCTGAAACTGTTGGAGAAGTCATGTCATCTCTGACTCTAATGGAGTTGCAATGGATGTAGATATTTGCTGTGGGCGGACTGTCACCAACCTGGACATTTCCCAGCATGAAAGGAGTCTGGTGGACTCCAAGATGTCTAAATATTTGGAAAGTACAAGCTTTGGGAATGGGGGATTATCCTAGAATACAAAGGACCACACTCCTAAAATTTAGGAGAGTTGCTATTTTTGGCCTGACTCCGATGGAAATTCTGTTCGCGTCATTACATCTGGAATTGAGCAGATACCAAGAGTTGGCAAAGTGCCTATGACAGAATGTCTACCAGTTGGGATATTTTTAGAGATAAAGTTTATGGAAGGACCCATCTCTTAGATTGGGACATGTGGCAAGAAAGTGGACCAAAGTGAGACAAGTGGCCTGACACTTGTTAGAAAGTGGATCAAAGTGAGACAAGTGGCCTCACACTTGTCACTTCAGCTATTGTGTGGCTCTCCACTTGTCATTGTCAGCTATTGTGTGGCTCTCCACTTGTCATTGTAGCCTTCTCTTGCCATTTTAGCTCATGGGAGGCCCAAATCTATAAATTGGAGCCCTCTCTCTTAATTAACGAGGCTTTCTTGCTGCACACTAGCCTCTACCACCGTTACAGGCTGCCCTAATGATGGCTACTCTCTCTCTCTCTCTCTTGAAGGCCGCCCATGAAGACTACCGGCTGTTGGGGACTGTTTTGGAGGCTTCCATCGCAAAGAAATACTGAAGGCAAGGGTATTTAATCATTTATTATGATTTGTAGCCATTGTACTTGTACCAACCTTTGTACCTATTGTACCACCCATTGTACTGGCTGTACCAATCCTTGTACTTGTTGTACTTGCTGTACCACCCATTGTACCGACTGTACCCACTTTTGTACTTGCTGTACCAGCCATTGTACCTGCTATACTAGTCACTATACATGCTGTACCAACATTTGTATTTACTGTACCTGCTGTACCAGCCACTGTACTGGCTGTACCAACCATTGTACTTGCTGTACCAGCCACTGTACCAGCCATTGTACCTGCTGTACTGGCTGAATGGAGAGTTGTACTTGCTGTACGAGCTCTATTGCATGAAGACCCGTGGTTTTTGGGGAAGAATCAGTACCCACACAGAGGTATATGGATTATGTTGTTGGTTCGGCATTTTTACAGCCTATGTTCTGGCTTGGTAGCCTCGTGTTGGGATGTGTTATGGCATTTGTATATGGATAATCCGGCATCTCCCATGGGGAGAGTAAGGCCCTCAAAGCTTGTACATGATATTATTCTCCTTGGGTAATAAAATACTCCAAGGGGGGGGGTCGGCCCATTCCGGCCTCTATGTGGTGTCACATGTGGAAGAACCATTTTCAGCATTTGTGGATGTTTTGTCCAGCTTTAATGTGTTATGCAAAGTGATGATGGATATGTGTTAAGCTTGTGGCCATGTTTAAGTGTTTTGATATGCATTGATGGTATCAACAAGTGTGTCAAAGGCCCTAGTCTCTCCCCCAGGCACCGCCGCGAGTTACATTGGTATCAGAGCATAGGCTTTCTTGGAAGCGGAGGCTTCCTTCTATCAATAA
The DNA here is from genome assembly GCF_041138505.1 of Cibotium barometz. NCBI lineage: Eukaryota > Viridiplantae > Streptophyta > Polypodiopsida > Cyatheales > Cibotiaceae > Cibotium > Cibotium barometz. The sequence goes on from NC_141108.1 coordinate 32,582,732, forward strand.
GGAAGAGAAAAGATCTCAAGTGGGGACCACACTTACCATCATTGCTATTAAGCATGGCCAGCCACTTCATAGCCTATGAAGCAGGAGCATGAGCATGAGCATGAGCAGTAGACAGCTTGTTGATCTAAGGATTTATGAATTCACAAAATTTTATCTTGGAAGTATGGAGTTGGCTTTATGTGCACACGTTTAGCACTCTTTCCATATGGATATTGTGGATTATATTATCAAGCTTACAGGCAAGCTATACGGAGATATATCTCAGGATATCTTAAGGATATGGTGACGAGATATTTCTTTTGGCTTCATGACCAACCTGGCAAAGAAAAGCTAAGTATACTTTGAGTTTGCAAAGTTGGTGCTTTGGCTATTTACTATGAAGTATTTTTGATGTTCACTAACCCTTGTATCGCCATGCAAGGAGAAAGGTGGTGTTGTTTACCTTGAGATGGTTTCAGGGAAACATTGTTTATGGCTCCCTTTATTGGGATGGATTATATCGATGGAGATTTCTTTCTTGGACGAGATTTATATAGATATTGGGCTTCACAAGCAATTTCTATGGACGAATTTGTCCGAGTTTATAAAGAAGAAATCTTTGGATATCTCATGGATACGATGCTTTTATGGATAAAGTCCACCTCTACTCCAAGGTGTGTGGTTAGCACAGAGTATGTGGTAAGAGGTATGGTATACAAGTCTATGGATTCCTGGGCTTCTTTTCTAGATAAGCACACAATAGAGATGGATGGGGCTAGATTTTCTTATATTCTCTACAACAATACCTTAATCAAAAAATATATAAAAATAGATTTTTTTAGTAAGTGTGTCTATTATATATAAAAATATATTCGTATACCTCGATCTAGGTCGTAACTCTCAAGATTTCATCATAAACCTCGATCGACGTCCTAGATCCAATCTCGACCCATTTAGACCTTGATTGAGGGATCCATCCTCAATTATGTTTATGACTCCCTTTTACTAGGATGGATTATTCTTTATAGCTCCCTTTATTTGGGATGCATTGGACTTATGAAACTCATGGTTCACATATCCTGTGTAGTGTTCTCTTGTCCTACGTGCTCTCTTGAAGATTGTTTCTACCATGTGTGGGTGGAACAATAGAGAGCAGATGGAAGGGAACATGGGCACTTCAGAGGGTAGTGTTGAGCACAACATGCCGTGTGTAGTGTTCTCTTGTCCTACGTGCTCTCTTGAAGATTGTTTCTACCATATCTGGGTGGAACAATAGAGAGCAGATGGAAGGGAACATGGGCACTTGAGAGGGTAATGTGAGTTGGTGGCCGAAATGCCTACAAACTATTAGTAGCAGAAATGCTTATGGAACACCAGGCTATCTATGCCTGCCAAGTGATTGTTTTATCTTGTTACTTGAGCCCACCTCTCATCCAAGGTGTGTGATCAAAGTACCAACATGGACTGCAAGTGGTAAAGTGGACATGACGCCTGGTTGGCACGGGACTTATGTCTATGCCAAGGGTCATGTGGACCGATGTCTTGTTGGCAAGAGACTTATTTTGTCTCGCCCATTTACTTGGGACATGGATTATGATATCTGGACTTATGAGACTAATTTGTCTCACCCATTTACTTGGGACATGATTATGATATCTGGACTATGGGACTGTTTTGTCTCGCCCATTTATTTGGGACATGGATTTATTTATTTTTTAAAGCCATATTAGAATCACTATCTCCCCATACAGAGGCCAAGAGGTTCATTGTTCATCTCACCATGCATGTGGATTCATGTTGGGATTGTGAGAGGGCAATTCAATGAACACTCCACCATACACGTGGATTCGTGTTGCGATTGTGGAGTGAGTGTTTCATTGTTTCCACACCATGCTTATTGATCAGAGTTGGGATTGTATGGGAGAACATGGGAACTGTTGGGATTGGGAGAAAGGATCGCCAGAACTATGGAGAACCAGCTTTTCTGTCACCATGGTTTGTGCTCTTGAATGGCACTAGTTTGTGTGCATAGCACATATTTCTGTGCGAGGCACTAGTTTCTTGTGCATGGCACTTATTTAAGTGTCTTAGCACCTAGTTGGTGATTTTCATTGGCATATGATTATCTCATTGATATTGGTGATTGAGACACAATTGGCTCTTGTGCTTGTGTCTAGCATATCTTCCATGGAATTCTCACCCATTTCTTTGGGACATGGATTCTTCCATTATATTGGATTTTTGAGACTGTCTCGTCTCGCCCACTTGATGGGACATGATTATATCTTGAATATATGGCTTGAAGCTTAAAGTTGCGGACAACTTTTAAGAAGCTGGGGAGGATGTCACCAGCCTGGACATTTCCCACTATGAAAGGAGTCTAGTGGACTCCAGGATGTCTAAATATTTGGAAAATACAAGCTTTGGGAATGGGGGATTATCCTAGAATACAAAGGACCACACTCCTAAAATTTAGGAGAGTTGCTATTTTTGGCCTGACTCCGATGGAAATTCTGTTCGCGTCATTACATCTGGAATTGAGCAGATACCAAGAGTTGGCAAAGTGCCTATGACAGAATGTCTACCAATTGGGATATTTTTAGAGATAAAGTTTATGGAAGGACCCATCTCTTAGATTGGGACATGTGGCAAGAAAGTGGACCAAAGTGAGACAAGTGGCCTGACACTCGTTAGAAAGTGGATCAAAGTGAGACCAGTGGCCTCACACTTGTCACTTCAGCTATTGTGTGGCTCTCCACTTGTCATTGTAGCCTTCTCTTGCCATTTTAGCTCATGGGAGGCCCAAATCTATAAATTGGAGCCCTCTCTCTTCATTAATGAGGCTCTCTTGCTGCACACTAGCCTCTACCACCGTTACAGGCTGCCCTAATGATGGCTAATCTCTTTCTCTCTCTCTTGAAGGCTGCCCATGAAGAATACCGGCTATTGGGGATCGCGAAGAAATACTGAAGGCAAGGGTATTTAATCATTTATTATGATTTCTAGCCATTGTACTTGTTGTACCAGCCTTTGTACCCGTTTGTACCAGCCATTGTACTGGCTGTACCAATCCTTGTACTTGTACTTGCTGTACCACCCATTGTATCGACTATATCCGCTTCTGTACTTGCTATACCAGCCACTGTACCTGCTGTACTAGTCACTGCACATGCTGTACCAGCATTTGTACTTGCTATACCAACCATCGTACCGACTATACCAGCCATTGTACCTGATGTACCAGCCACTGTACCAACCATTGTACCTACTATACTGGTTGAATGGAGAGTTGTACTTGCTGTACTAGCTCTATTGCATGAAGACCCGTGGTTTTTGGGAAAGAATCCGTACCCACACGGAGGTATATGGATTATGTTGCTGGCTCGGCATTTCTATAGCCTATGTTCCGGCTTGGTAGCCTCGTGTTGGGCTGTGTTATGGCATTTGTATATGGATAATCCAGCATCTCCTGTGGGGAGAGTAAGGCCCTCAAAGCTTATACATGATATTATTCTCCTTTGGTAATAAAATACTCCAAGGGGGGGTTCGGCCCATTCCGGCCTCTATGTGGTGTCACATGTGTGTCAGGCAAAATTCTGTAAAGGTGTTTCGAGTCCGTGTACATATGGGATGCATGGTATGCAATAAAACTTTGCCGTGAATGCCCTGGCAAATGTACAGACCAGGTGGTTTTGCAGTGAGTTGGTATGCGTGTCGTGTTTTTTTTTGGGGAGCAGATGCTGATGATTCCGAGCTTGTGGGAAGCTTTGGTTTTGGAAGGTCGTGGACGCCGTTTATTCAGGAAAAATACAAGGAAAGGAAGAGCCCTTTTAGCATTAGTGTGTGGCCATCATTGAGGCTTGGGAAAAAAATAAAAAATATATATACATTAAATAGTATGGCCAGCTTGGGAATAGCCATGTGGAAGCCTTCGTTGGCTGCCAACACACCATCTAGAAGGGTGGCGAAGACGCAAAAGCGAGTGAAGAGTGGCCGCCTGGAGACTTCGGGGGAGCTTGCAGAAAAAAAACAAGGAAGGCGGGTTTTTTTGGTGGGAGCGACCAGAGCGAAGGAGAAGAGGTTCCCTTTGTGTGCGTGAAAGGCTGACAACGGCGGGTAGCGGCTGGTAGCAGTGACGGGGGGTGCGACTGAGAAAGGAGCCGCCTCTGGAGGGCCGGGTAGATGAAGTGATCGTGCTGTAGTGGCTAAAGAGAGCTCGTGGAGAGCAACCTGGCAGAGAGCGCCGAAGAGTTTGCACACCAAGCTGAAGGAGAACGCCGTGGTGGTCATCGTGGGGACAGAGGAGGAGCAAACCAGGCTCGTGGAGGCGCAAGGGACAAGTAGATGCGTCGACTATATCAAAAAGGAGAGGCGGCGACCAAAGCTTAAGGTGACCTTGGGTTGCTTACAGGCGAGAGAAGCTGACGACTGGAGGTCGTGAGGACTGGAGGCTGACGACAACAGTGGACAGCTTCGCGTGGGCAGACAAGGTTGAGCGGGTGGCCTGCGGTGGCTGGTGATAGCTGCAGCGAGTAGGGAAGGATGGCGAAGGCGCCTGGTGTGAAGGGGTCGCCCTGGTGATTCTGCAGCTGCAGTGAGTGGGTGATATAGCCGCCATGCGATAAGAGAAGAGCAAGGGAGCCGCATGGGTGAGAGCTTTGGGTGGCTGAGCAAAGCAAAAGTGAAGAGTGAGAGAGAGCCTTTGGTTGGATTCTACTTGAGCTAACTGTAGGTGGTGGTGGCGACTGACCCAAGCCGTAGAAGCAAGGAGGGCATAGGCGAGGACTGCTGAACATACAGGACAGCAAGCTGGCAGTGAAGGGAAGAGTTTGAAGGTTTTTCTTTTAGAAGCTTTGGATTGTGAAGGTGTTGCAAAAGGAGAGCCATGGGCAGATAAAGGAAGTGAAGGAAGTCGAGTGGAGCCAGCTGATTTGTGAAAGAGGGATCTTCTTTTTTGCATTATTTGTGGATAGGTGTGCGGGCTTTGATTATCTTGTGGAATACAGGAGTTTGAGGTATCTCTGTGTGGTGTTTTGAGAGATTTCTGTTTCCAGCATCGTGCTGGTGGTGCCCCTTGTGTGTGTTGTGTCTTCCAAGGCTGCTGGGTAGGTAGCTATAGAGGCATTTCTTCTTTTCCTACCCTCCCGACAATGTGCAAGATCCATTTTCAGCATTTGTGGATGTTTTGTCCAGCTTTTATGTTTTATGCAAAGTAATGATGGATATGTGTTAAGGTTGTGGCCATGTTTAAGTGTTTTGATATGCATTGATGGTATCAACAAGTGTGTCAAAGGCCCTAGTCCCCCGGGCACTGCCGCGAGTTACACGGACATAGATCATCGCACACTCTGCTCCCTTTCTGATAGCTCTACTAGCGCGGAGGTGGAAGGTGAGCAGAATACTCTGAATGCTCCGATCCCTGCGGATGATAGTAGGCTCAAGCAAACCTTCGACAATCGTGAAGGTGTCTTGCCTCCAATCAGGAATGGGTGCATACTGGTGGAACCACTGAATCCCTAGGATCATGTCGCACCCGAGGAGGGGCCAGACAATGAAATCCCTCTGAAATTGGACCTTCTGGACTGTGAAGGCGAACTGTTGAGCTTTCTAGGAGATATGGGTATGCAGGCTGGGAGTGAACCTGTCCACGTCAAAATGATAAGGCACGAGGGCACATCTCATCTTGGTCGCCAACTACGGAGAGATGGCATCTTCAGAATTGCCCATGTCGAAGAGAATAACAAATTGTTGCCCCTGTTAGAAGTCATCTCCTGTCTTTATGTAGACACCAAGGCCTTTGTTGTGGGTGTGCCCGCCCTTGTAGGTGTTTTCTCATTTTTCCTCACTCCCCGTATTTTTCCCCATATTTTTTCCATTTTTCCTTGGCCTGGGGTGGCAGTCCTGTGCAGGCAGTTGTTGTTCTCCTGTTATTCTCTTGCTGACTGTACCCGACCTGGGGACAGTGCTGGCCGACCCTGTTTGTGCTGGCCGACTGGCCTTTTGAGCAGGTCGTGGATAACTTGACCCAGTCTGCTGCCTCTGGAGCAAGCCGACTGTTGCCTCGGGTCCATATATAATGGACCCCCTACTCCTTTGCCATAGTATCTTGTATCATTCCGGGATCTTGTGTATATAGAGCAGAGTTACACGCCAATCTCTCTCCTTCTCTTGTGATGTCTATTTTCTGCACTCTACTTGCTCTTGTGGTATCAGATTTGGTTATTATCTCTGCTCGTATTTTGACATGGTATCAGAGCCCTAGGCTCTTGATAGATCTTGGGAGTTGTGTGAGCAAGAGGGGGACTGTTGCGTTGCTAATTGGTGGATTGTTCGGGACTGTTCGGGAAGAGAAGAAGCAAGAGGACGGCGGGCTGAATTGCTGGACAGCCACTTGCAGGTGTAAGTTTTTTTCCCACCCACCCACCCTTTTCAGTTACATCCCCGCAATGGCAGATTTGTTAGAGATGGCTGAGAAGCATGTGAAGATCCCAACACTTCCCACGTTCCCGGTGGACCGTCAGTTGGACGGGAACAATTACAGCATATGGAAGGTTATGATGGAATCTGTGCTGGAGTCATATGACCTCGCTGATTTCATCGTTGTCGGGGTTCCACGGCCGGAAGCAGAGGAGGAGAGTTATAGTCAACCAGAAAGGACCGCGAGGCACAGGCACAGTTGTGGGATCGTGTCAACGCCAGGGTTCGTTCATTTATCTTCCTCAACTGCACACGGCAAGTAATCAATCATGTAAAGCATATGACGTTGGCCAGAGGCATATGGCAGCACACTTGGCTTCTCTGAACTCTCAGGCACTTCCATCGTGCTCATGTGAACTAATACACTCCGTTGTGCTCGCTTCTACCCTGTACAGCCAGTCCAACGAGCTGTATAGATTTGTATGACTAGTTCAGTCAGCCCTGCAGACTGTACGACCCTGCACGGACATGTCCCAAATCAGTCCTGCAGACTGTACGGGCACTGTACAAAATTGTACGGTCATGCCTGAATTGGACGACTAGACTTGTACCGCCCTCTACCACCTGTATCCAGCCTTTCTGCTGTATGATCAGCCCTGAAGCCGCCTGTGAACTCAGCAACAGAATCTATACAATGATGTCCGGAGATGGAGCGATGTATATCCAATCCCGACTTAAAGCATCAATCTATCAATATCCATCAACCTATCTCAACATCGGCTGAATAAGTGACTCTTGTGGTACTGGGAGCCGCCCATCGAGGATATCCAGCATGGGAGAGAGAAGTAGAGCCGACAGGCTCAATAGATCCACCGGGTGTGGGAAAGTGAGCCTATGTCGCTCAAAAGTCTCCTGAATCTGGAGCTGATGGGTGGGGTGGGGTGGGGTCGGGGTCTTGAATTTTGGGGGTGCCGGGCTCGTTGGAGTGCAGTGGCTAGATCCAGGATGACTACAAGGTGTGGCCTGGTACAAGATGGTGCAAACAAGGCTCTGGGCTCCACTGTGGGAGGTGTGTCCTCTGTCTGTGGGTTGTCGCGTAGGGCTTGTTAGAAGTCATCTCCTGTCTAGTTTTATACACCAGGGCCTTTGTTGTGGGTGTGCCCGCCCTTATCAGGTGTTTTGTCATTTTTCCTCACTCCCCGCATTTTTCCCCTATTTTTCCCATTTTTCTGTGGCTTGGGAGACAGCCCTGAGTTGGCAGAGGATCCATTTGCTGGCCGACTACATCAGATGTGTGTATTGGAGCTGGCCGACTGTATCTGACGCAGTCGTGGACCCTCAGAGCTGGCCGACTGGCTGCATGCAGCTGGCCGACTGCATATGCAGTCGTGGAGCCTTTTTCAGCAGGCCGACTGCACAGGTGGGGGCATATAAATAGGCCCCCACCCCCATACCACTCAGTGTATCATATTCGGGATCTTCTTGTGTATATCAGAGCAGAGTTACACGCCTACTTCTCTCTCTCTCTTGTGCTGTTTTTTCTGCATGCGTTTTTGCTCGTGTTCCCAGATCTGGTCATCATCTCCGCTGCGTATTCTGACATGGTATCAGAGCCCTAGGCTCTAGATAGGTCTTGGGATTTGTGTGAGCAAGAGGGGGACTGCTGTGTGGCTGATTGGTGGACTGTTTTGGACTGTTCGGGAAGAGGAGAAGCAAGAGGAAGGCGGGCTGATTTGCTGGACAGCCACTTGCAGGTTTTAGTTCTTCTTTGTTCCCACCCACGCACCCTTTTCAAAGGACATCCCCGCAATGGCAGATCTGTTTGAGATAGCCGAGAGACATGTGAAGATCCCGACACTCCCCACGTTCCCGGTGGACCGTCAGTTGGACGGGAGCAACTACGGCATATGGAAGGTTATGATGGAATCTGTTCTGGAGTCTTACGACCTCGCTGATTTCGTCGTTGTTGGGGTTCCACGGCCGGAAGTTGAGGAAGGGGAGTTACCGTCGATCCAAAAGGACCGGGAGGCTCAGACACAGATGTGGGATCGTGTCAACGCCAAGGTCCGTTCGTTTATTTTCCTCAACTGCACACCACAGGTAATCAATCATGTAAATAAAGCATATGACGCTGGCCAGAGGCATATGGCAGCATTTGGCCTCACTTTACAACAGGGTATCGCCCATGAAGAGGATTTCCTTGGAAGTACAGATGCGGGTTATGAGCCCTGCAAAGTCGTCGACGATACGGGAGCATATTAACAAGCTGCAGGCTCTTCAACAGGAAATTCTAGGAGATATCGTCAGAGGACATGGCCATCACGTTGCTGTCACACTTGCCCTCTTCGTACTCAGCATTTTACTCGTCGTTGATTACCAATGGCAGGCTCAGCACCATCACGTGGGAGGAGCTTGTGCCCATGGTCCTGGACCACGAGGAACGATTCACGAACCCTCCTCACGGTGGAGGTTCGGAGGCCTTAACTGGCCAACGGTCGAAAGACCGTAACTCGGGCAAAGGGAAGGCTTCATCGGAGAAGTCTTCTGAGAAGAAGTCCGACGCTGACCGCGAGAAACTGAAGGCAGAGAGGACCTGTAATGATTGTGGCGAGAAAGGCCACTATTGGAGGCAGTGTCCCAAGCGGAAGACCGAGAAGGGTGAAGACTCCTCAGTAGCAATCATGAAGACTCCGGCTTTTGTGCACCTGGAGGTGGTGGACACCGATGTTTCATTTTCTTCAGGCAGGGAGGAGATTGGAGGACTCTCCACAACGGATACTCGGGAGTGGATTCTCGATAGTGGTGCTTCCAGGCACATGACTCCTTCCTGTACGGTTTACAGGATCTCTGCAAGCTTTCTGGTCATATTCTTACTGGGGATACGTCCACTATCCCAGTTCACAGTGAGGGCAGGATGGAGATAGTTCCCGATGGCAGAGGGGGGAAGCATTCCTCCCAAGTGTTGTATGTTCCGGCACTTGGTTTTCATCTGTTGTCAGTGCATCAGGTTTGCAAGACTGGCGTACGGGTGGAGTTTGATGAGCATTTTGTTGCTCTCCGAGACAAAGCAATAGGCCAAGTGGTTTGGGAAGGCGGAGTGGGGAATGGAGTTTACAGGCTTTCAGCACTCTCTCTCCCAAGTCCTCAGGTTTGTGATGAGTGGCAGTCTGGTAATGGCCACTTAAGTGTGGATACGCTGCAGGTGCGGGCTTTCCGAGACCAGGTGGTGGATAGCTTGCCAGTAGATGGCAGCAGTTGGCAAGAACTTTCCAGTAGTGATGTTGGTAGTTCTTGTGTTCGTCAGTCTCACTTATGCTCTGATGTCTCGTAGTATTCGGGACAAAGAACCTCCAGTAGTTGAGGATGTTCTTTCCACGGGGACCTTTCGGAAAGCCAGGCAGGTGGTAGGTGCTTACTTGCAGAAGGAGGTGGTTTCTCCAGGCTTTGTGGTTCCGGATTCAGAGGGGGTGGTTGACAGGTTTCATCAGGTTTCCAGGACTTGTTTGTGCACCGTAACAGGTATTGATCCTTGTGAGCAGTGTGATGTCTCTATGACTCAGAATCTGTATGGTTCATTGATCTGGTTGATGGACACCAGATTGGACGGGAGCTTCCTGATGAGGCGGTTGAGCTCATGGTTGCAGATGTCTCTTTGGGAGGCAGGATTGCGTTTCCTGTGGTTTCTGCGGCATGCGAAGGATCAGGGACTCTTGTACACAGGAGGGGGATTGTGGATGGAGTCCGACTCCACGGTTGGAGTGACTCAGTTTGGGGAGGAGATCCGGACACAAGGGGATCTACTTCAGGCCCAGGAGCAATTTTACGGAGCAGTTGGAGACAGTCATCTTTTGCCTTGTCGAGAACAGAGGCAGAGTACCGGGCTGTTTGTGATGCTGTTTGTGAGGTGGTGAAGATGCAGAGGTTGCATGGCAGGTTTGGGCTTCCACTGGAGGAACCCATGGTCATCCAGAGGCACTTTGTTCGTGAACAAATCGTTGCTGATGACATCTTGCTGGAGTTCTGTTCGACGGAGGACAGTCCTATGGACCTCTTCACAAAGTCGCTATCTCCGGATTTGCTCAGGCGGCACCCCAGCTCCCTGTGGTTGGTTTCACAGCCAGGAGAGCTGAGAGGGGGTGTTAGAAGTCATCTCCTGTCTAGTTTTATACACCAGGGCCTTTGTTGTGGGTGTGCCTGCCCTTATCAGGTGTTTTATCATTTTTCCTCACTCCCCGCATTTTTCCCCTATTTTTCCCATTTTTCTGTGGCTTGGGAGGCAGCCCTGAGTAGTTGGCAGGATGATCCATTTGCTGGCCGACTACATCAGATGTGTGTATTGGAGCTGGCCGACTGTATCTGATGCAGTCGTGGAGCCTCAAAGCTGGCCGACTAGCTGCATGCTGCTGGCCAGTCGTGGAGCCTTTTTCAGCAAGCCGACTGCACATGTGGGGGCATATAAATAGGCCCCCACCCCCATACCACTCAGTGTATCATATTCGGGATCTTCTTGTGTATATCAGAGCAGAGTTACACACCTATTTCTCTCTCTCTCTCGTGCTGTTTTTTCTGCATGCGTTTTTGCTCGTGTTCCCAGATCTGGTCATCATCTCTACTGCATATTCTGACAGGGCTGCCCAGCAGCCTGGACACTATCCCAGCAGGCATGCGCAGAGTGGCCAGCAGGTTGCATAGTGTGAAAGCGTTTAAAAGCATATTATTGCTAAAGACCTAGTCGTGAGGCTTTTATAAAGTTGGCCGACTGGATGCTAAGGGGAGTATAAATACTCCAGCCAAGAAACGATGAAGGCATCTCATTGTTCACAGAGTGCTGAAGCTACTCAAGGGGCCCGGACAGCCAAGGAGAAGCTAACCCAAGGGTGAAAACTGAAGGTCAAGGGCAAAGATTTATCTCAGCCAAGAAGGTCAAGATTCAGTCTTTATTTTTTGATTTGCATCATTCTAATAAAGCAAATACACCATTCGTGGTGGGGGCCCTACAGAGGGTATTTGGGACCAATACTGTGTCTTCTCCCTCTCTCTCTCTCTCTCTCTCTCTCTCTCTCTCTATTACACCCCCATTATGGTACTGGTTGGAGCTAGACAGATCTGCATTGCATTCTTGTATACCCTACGCATATAGGTTGCATATTGAGCCTCTAGCAGTAGTGCTCCATCCCTCACCCCCTCCCCCCACTAGCTCAACACTTTCATAGTTTATTTCATGTTCATTTTGTCCCTTTTTTTTTGGACATCCGGGACAGTTGTACATTGATTTGTCTCATAGGTCGAGTTCGGCCTCTAGTGGACGTTGATTTGGTCTCATAGGTCATTATGGCCTTTTGAAGACGTTAATATAACATTTCATTTCATTCATCTCTCTCTCTCTCTCTCTCTCTCTCTCTCTCTCTCTCTCTCTCTCTCTCTCTCTCTCTCTCTCTCTCTCTCTCTCTCTCTCTGTGTGTGTGTGTGTGTGTGTGTGTGTGTGTGTGTGTGCACGCGCACATCTACTTCAGTTTTGTGCGTTATATTCGTCGTGAAAGACTGTTGAATTCTGAGCATTGAAGTTACCGATTCGACCACCACGAAGCTTCCGCATGTTACATTGGTATCAGAGCCTTCTTCGAGCGTGAAGATTCAGCCAAAAAAACCCCCAAAAAAAAAAAAGAAAGAAAAAATTTGTTCTCACTTGTGTGGTTGGTTCTGGACTCCGGTGGACCACCCCCGTTCAGTGAGACTCTTGTCCCTTGAAGGACGGTTGGTTTTCAGCCTCCGAAAGCCTTCCCCACACACAGTGGATGGTCTCATTGCGCTCTGGAAAGGAAGTGCATTTTCCTGCTATGGCGAGCTACGACGAAGAGAGAGAATGACAACCTTGGGACCAAAGTGCCCACGCAGTCCATCTAGGGCATTAGGCATGAGTGTATCGGAGATGTTCCAACAGATTCTGCGAGCAATTGCAGAACAAGGTACCAAATTGAAAGAGCAGAAGACACAGATCTTGGCCCTGGAAGAGCGCACCCGTTCTCCAGCTCCTCTTTTTCCATCTCCTCCTCCCTCTCCTTCCGTATCCCAAATTCCAGATCCTCTACAAAATCACCTTTTTGAAGGGTCACGATCGCAGCCGAGTTCTATGCTCGAGGTGCAAATGCATGCATTGGAGATTCAACACATGAAAGACCGTGCGGCAATAGCCCGTGCTACTGCACAAGACGATGCCAGGTGACGCGTGGAACACGAAACCAGCGGCTTTCTCGAGTCATTTTCTCGAGAAAATGAACTTCAGTAAGTATAATGGTAAACTCGATCCCACAACTCTTTATTCCTGGTTGCATCAATTTGAAGCTTATTTTGCCGCAATTAGAAAAAGTGATACTGATCGAGTGATTTTGGCTAGTTAGTATTTAGGTGAGGCCATTCCTTGGTGGACCTAGTGGGCTCATGCCCACACCAGATTAGGTATGGCAACTTATGTTTGGGACGAGTTTGTCCTCGATCTTAAGCAACGGTTTCTACCGCCCCATTACCTTGAGCAACTCTAAGACGAGTTTAGGGGAGCACGTCAAAACGTGCAACCGGTTCTTCAGTTTGCCAATAAGATTTCAAACTTGTGTTTGCACTTGGGTTTATTTGACAAGAACAAGAAAGGGTAGTTCCTTTATGGCTTGGACACGTAAATCCAATGGGAGGTGTGTATGTTTAGGCCAGCCACCTTCGAAGTTATGTATGGCAACTTATGTTTGGGACGAGTTTGTCCTCGATCTTAAGCAACGGTTTCTACCGCCCCATTACCTTGAGCAACTCTAAGACGAGTTTAGGGGAGCACGTCAAAACGTGCAACCGGTTCTTCAGTTTGCCAATAAGATTTCAAACTTGTGTTTGCACTTGGGCTTATTTGACAAGAACAAGAAAGGGTAGTTCCTTTATGGCTTGGACACGTAAATCCAATGGGAGGTGTGTATGTTTAGGCCAGCCACCTTCGAAGACACACTCTCGCTTGTGCAGAGTGCCGAAATGAAGCATAATGGCGGAAAGCCCAAAACTTCCCAGCCTGCCACTCCCAAGGCAACTGCCTCGGGGGCAAAAGGCCAGAACTAAACGGGGTCTTCCCCCAGGACAGAGCACAGGAGCCTCCGGCTCCAAGAACTTGACCAATGCGCCCAAGCTTACTCCAAACCAAAAAGCTCACACAGGCAAGACTGGTGGTAAATTGAGTGCTGAGGAGACAGCTCTGTACAAAGAGGAGGGTAGGTGCTTCTTTTGTCATACAAAAGGACACACTTCTAGGGAGTGCCCTAAGAAGACTACCACTCCATAGACAACCACCCCAACCTCCACGGCTTCAGTGGGTGAGTCCAGCTCCCACCCAGACCCCAACGGTTTTTCCTAGTTTTTCGGATCCCAATGCTTTGGTTGGTGCAATCGTTAGCGGGGAGCTCGAAGATAAGCAAAAGAGCGCCCATGACCAAGAGTATGAGCGCAATGAATTGCTAAAGACCATTGGCTACATAGGTGGCCAGAGAGTCGTTGTCTTGTTTGACAGTGGTGGCAGTACGGAGGATGTGGTCATGAAACAAGCCACTCGGCAAGCCCGTTTCGTCTTGACTTTGGTGGACAAGAAAGTTGAGGGATGTAGCACAAGCATGACGACGAGCATCAAGTTTGAAGCTCAGAGTACTAAGTTAGTCATTCAGGGTGTAGAGACATAATTTTGGGCATTCAGTGGTTTCATAAGTTCTAGCCAGATATCAAGTGGGACAAGCACACGTTCGTGATTAATCGGAATGTGTCTAAAGCCCCAGTGACTATTAAGTGTGAGCCAAAAATCCCAATCTTTCCTCTCATAAGCCATTTTTAGGCTAAAAGAGAAATCAAGACAGGCGCACAGTGTGCCATGATTTACATCCGAACTGCCCAGATGGTGGCCAGGGCTTCAGAGAAGTACTAGGTTCTCCATGACAAGTTCCAGAAGATTTTTCTTCGCAACAATCTCCCTCCCCAACTCCCCCCATCCAGACCGCAGGACCACAGAATAGACCTCCTCCCAGGCCTGGATCCCCCGAGCAGGTTTCCATACCGCCTTTCCAAGGCAATGGAATCAGAATTGGACCACCAACTCCAAGAACTCTTGCAATCTAGCTTCATACGTCTCAGTGTGTTGCCATTTGCAGCTCCGATCTTGTTTGTCAAGAAGAAGGATAGGTCTTCTCGATTGTGTGTCGATTATCGTACACTCAATAAGCTGACTATCAAGAGTAAGTTCCCAATGCCTTGAATAGATTATATCCTCAAGAGGTTGAATGGGGCCAAGGTGTTCTCGAAACTAGACTTGAAAAGAAGGTACCACCAAGTGAGGATTGTTGAGGGAGGTATCCCCAAGACAGCCTTCCGTTCAGAACGGTCCCACTATGAATTTGTTGTCATGCCTTTTGGCTTGACGAACGTCCCAGCCACATTCAACCGCATGATAATGCATGTGTTCAGGGACTTCATAAGAAAGTGTGTGTTCATTTTTCTGGACGACATACTACTATTTTCAACTACCGTTGAGCAGCATGACATGGATGTGGAGAAAGTCTTGAAGTGCCTGGAAAGCAACGAGCTCTACGTCAATGAGAAGAAGTCAGAATTTTATTTGTTCGAGGTGCACTACCTTGGATAAGGTGGCCGAGATTGTCAATTGGGAAGTACCAAAGACTGCATTTGACATCGGATCCTTTGTTGGTATATACCAAGCATACTCCACCCACATAAACAAGTTTTCTGACCTCTCGGCGGATCTCACCGATTTGCTAAAGGGTGTAAGGCAACGGGATTCGAATGACTCCACGAGCGTTAGGAGACATTCAAGAATCTCAAGGTGGCTTTGTCAGAAGCACCTTGTCTAGCGCTTGCCTCGTGGGACGATGTAATATGCGGAAGCTTCGGAGAAGGATCGGTACTTCAAAACTCAGAAATCAACACTCTTTTCGCGACGGAATTAACCCACGAACTGAAAGGAGATGTGCAAAAAATAGAGAGAGATGGGGGAGATGGAGAGGACACAGTATTGGGTCCCAATTACCCTCTATAGGACCCCCACCACGGATGGTGTATTTGCTTTATTAGAATGATGTAAATCTGAAAACAAATACAGAAAACTTGACCTTTTCTTGGCTGGAAAATCCTGTCCTTGACCTTCAGAAGTCCACCCCTTTGCTTGGCAATCTCCTTGGCTTGACTGGCCCTTGATTGGCTTGAGCACTTGGTGAAAACTGAGATGAATGATGGGATTATGGCCTCCACTATATATACTCCTCCTGAGGAGCAGTCGGCCACCTGAAAAAACAAGCTATGTCCCACGACTGGTGAAATTCAGCAATAAATGCTGAATTAAATCCCAAAAAATACTACCTTTTTTTCCTAACAGGCTGAAAGTGATGCGCCTGCTTTTGATTGGCTGGACACCAGTTTTGTCCACAATCCCAAGGCTGGGCAGCCTGTATGGGCTGCCCCATACATGCCCTACAGCCATATAAAGGCTGTAATCTCCTGGAGATTGCCTTATCTGTGCCATAGGGCTGTCCTACAGCCCCTCCATGGCTGGTGGGTTCAGCCTGGGCCTTCCTGGCCCTCATGGGGGTGGTTCTACACCATTCCCATGCCCACACTCAGATCCGGGGTAGTCCTATGGGCTGGCCCCTTGTCCTAAACATAATCTACTCAGTGATCTGGCATCCGGTACCATACCAGATACACAGAACCACTGACATCATTCTAGAGGTGATCTGGCATCCGGTACCATACCAGATACACAGAACCACTGACATCATTCTAGAGGGAGACTCACAGCGCGGACTGGCACTATTTCATGTGCAGGACAGTGCACACCTGACCTTGGACTCATGTGCAGGACAATGCACACCTGACCTCGGACGACTGAGATGGATCCCTGGCTGACTCGTCCCAGACTGGGCTCACATGGGACCAGTTCACCATCCCAAGTCCTGCACCTTCTGTACAAAAATGTCTACGTGGCATCCAAGTGCAGGATGCACGTGACAGACGAGCCGTTTCAAGTGATCACCAATGCGAGTAACATCACAAATAGAGGTGTTTTACAATAGAATGGCCATCCACTAGCTTACATGTCTCGTAAGTTACTGCCCGCAGAAAAGAATTACTCTGTCTACGATCGAGAACTCCTAGCAGTCATTCAAACCTTGAAACATTGGAAACATTTCCTTTATGGCCGTGAATTTGGCGTCCACACTAACCATCAAGCATTATGTTGGATTCAAACAATGCCAAGTGCACAGTGGAGTGACCAATAGCACCCCTGGAACCAGAACTTCCAACAATTTGGTGGCATGATCGAGTACCTTCCAAGAAAGGCCAACCCGATGGCCGATGCTTTGGGCAAGAAGGGACAAGTAACTTTGATTCAGATCACTAGACTTGACCTTGCTGGTACGGGACTAGATGAGTCATGACATGAAGCACACGTACGCTGATTTCGAGGAATTCAGTACACAGTGGGAATAGACATTGGAGTGTGACATTTGTCAAAAAGTGAGCTCCTCGTGGAAAGTGATAGGGTTGTTACAATCTTACCGATTCCCGAAGGAGCTTTCCAAGATATATCCATGGATTTTGTCACGAATCTGCCTCCCAATCCGGGTAAGCATAATACCCAGTGCTTGCCTATTGTTGATAGATTTAGCAAATTTGTTATGCTTATCCCATGCAGGGTCAATGTGACCACCGAAGATGTTACCCATTTGTTCATTCGGCATTGGTACCCCATCGGCGAGATCCCTAGGACCATAGAGTCAAACCGAGATGCCAAGTTTACCAATTATTTTTGGAGGGCATTGTTTGATAACTTTGGTACTAAATTGAATTTTTCCACTGCATTTCAACCACCCACAGACTGATGGCCAGACAAAAATCTACAACCAACTAGCCTTTGATGTGCTGAAGTGTTATGTCCACGATCCGCAAGGTAAGTGGGAATCGTATTTGCCTTTAGTTCAAGCTGTTTTGAATGATTCCTTTTCTTCAGCTATTGGCAGGACTCCATATGAAGCAGCGTTTGGAAGACCATTCCCAATGGCTGTTGACCAGAACCTCATCTTCAATACTTGAAGCGAACAGAATGACGGAGTCTTACCAAGAGATTTTGGAATCAACGAAAGGCAAGTTCGCTAAAGCACTTTGCACTCTTAGTGTGGGCATGGGGGAGGCGTAGAACCACCCCCAAGGGGCCAAGAGGGCCCAGGCTGTGCCCACCAGCCATGGCATGGGCTGGAAGGGCTATCAGCCAGCCCTAGGGCTTCTAGACAGGCAGCCGACACGGCTAAAAGCCCTACCCAGCAGGTCGGCCAGGTGTGGGGGGCAATCCCACACCCGTGCGTAGGGCTGCCCAGCAGCCTAGGCACTGTCCTAGCAAGCATGCGCACAGTGGCCAGCAGGTTGCATAGTGTGAAAGCATTTAAAAGCATATTATTGCTAAAGACCTAGTCGTGAGGCTTTTATAAAGCTGGCTGACTGGATGCTAAGGGGAGTATAAATACTCCAGCCAAGAAACGATGAAGGCAGCTCATTGTTCACAAAGTGCTAAAGCTACTCAAGGGGCCCGGACGGCCAAGGAGAAGCTAACGCAAGGGTGAAAACTGAAGGTCAAGGGCAGAGATTTATCTCAGCCAAGAAGGTCAAGATTCAGTCTTTACTTTTCTGATTTGCATCATTCTAATAAAGCAAATACACCATTCGTGGTGGGGCCCTACAAAGGGTATTTGGGCCCCAATACTGTGTCCTCTTCTCCCTCTCTCTCTCTCTCTCTCTCTCTCTCCATTTTTCTACACATCTACTTCAGTTTTGTGCATTATATTCGTCGTGAAAGACTGCTGAATTCTGAGCATTGAAGTTACCAATTCGACCATGAAGCTTCCGCATGTTACAACGTTTCACTACCAACATTTATAAGGTTTCTAAATGACGAAACACGTTTTTTTTGTGACGCTAACATCACCACGGACCATGCCATTTCTTGATACGAGATTGCTAGCTTTTCTACAAAGGCCGCCTCTACATCTTGATGAAGAACATGAGAGCCCCAAGACGCCATTATTGGCGGTCATAGGGGCATGAACTCCACCTTGAAGAAGTTGAAGAGGCACTTCTATTGGCCATGGATGATGCAAGATGTGTTCACTTATGTGCAACACTATCTGGTTTGTAACTTTGTCAGGAAGTGAAAGACGCATGGTAGGATTATTATAGCCTTTACTGATTCCCAATGGACCCTTCGTCTCTATGGATTTCATTACAAACATGCCTCCTAGGACAGGTAAGTGGAACACACAGTGCTTGACGATTGAAGATCGCTTTAGTAAGTTTGTTATGCTTATCCGTTGGAGGTCCAATGAAACGGCCAAGGGCATTGCCAAATTGTTTATTCAGCACTGGTATCCCATTGGTGGCTCAATGCTGCCGACTGGATTATGATACTCTGGATGCTGGCCGACTGATATATCTACTGAATATCATGCTCTAAATGAATGCCTACACTGCTGTCTAATGACAGATTAGATGAGGGATTAGCATGGCACACTGTGTGCACGTGACAATAGCATCCTCAAGTGTTTTGTAATTGTTGTTCCACACCTGAAGCTTATGATCTGGGGCCAATCTGCACATACGTTCTCAACCTGCCACAAATAGGGGTCAGCTGCCTGTGCAGGCCTCCTTACACCTCTGCACATAGATTTCTGCAGCCCACATGCGGTGCGCTTTTTTTTCCTCCCCCATGCAAGCCCTACTACAGGCCAACTCCTCTTTCCTCTCCGCTGCTGGCCGGCTTTAACATGCTGGCCGCCCTGGTCCTAGCCCCCTCTTCTCTGTTGCACATCAACCTAGGCTATGGCTGCCCTGTATGAGTCCGGCATTTATGCTTTCCATGCATCATAACCCTCTGCCACCAACATATCATGCCTAGCATACTGTGCACAGGCTGTATAAAGTCCTCTGCCCACAGTCACAGCCCATCAACCGCTCGCTCACCCCATCCCCTTGCCTACACGCAAACCATACATGTCAAGAGTAGGAACTTGAGCAGAAAATGCAGCCCATCTGGGAGCAAAAACCTGAGAGGAATATGGGTTTCTCGCGAGGGTCCTTTCTGCACATCTTCTACACGCATGACTCTCAGTATGCCCTCTCTCAAAATCCACATACAACCATGATAGCAACCCTAGAAAGCATACTTCTTTGCGAGACAAAAAAAGCAAGCTATGGTGCTAAGAGAAATACCTAGGAATCTTGACGCAAATAAAACCATGAAAGGCACGCAAAACCTTTGTAGACTCCGTGTTTAGGTCACTCTCATACCAAGTGTAAGAAGCCTCCCAGGCCTATCTAAACCAAGATCTCCTAAACACAGTCCAAAACAAGATTAGAGAAAACCAAATAAAAGGGGAGCTCACAAGCTCACCACCCAACCATGGGATCAATACGTCAATCCACCCCTGAGCCAGGGGTTAAGGCTCCACTCCACACATACATGCCAATCGGCACTGGCATCCCATACACCAGTGCCTGCCCACCACAAGGGCCATTGGCAACACTCTGTGATTTGCCATGTCCACGGCAAGAGTAGAAACTCAAGTCCAGGCACAGACTCATCAAGAGTGCACCGCAAGACCGACAACACAATAATAACCCAAGGCATCACTTATATGGTGATGATTGCCACTATAAATAGCTAACTTGCTATAGATAGCTAGTAGCCCGTTTTATTAATTCTGAACCTTAGCCCCCTGCATTTGCATACTATCTCCTAATCCCAAGGTTCCAAGACCCAATTGGATTAGGCCCGCTAATCTAAGGATTAGCTCCAAGTACATAACAACGCCCCCCACAATACCGGACATAGGAATGTCTTTTGGATACAAGTGAGGCAAGGGCTCCCTCAAACGAATGCTTGGTGTGTAGGAGGTGTCGACTCGAGACAAAAAGGAGGAATAGTGACCTCCTAGTCAAGTGGTGAGAGTAGCCCTCAGAGGGGCTATTGTTTGAGGTAAGATGCATGGCACTTGCCCAAGTTTCACCCCAAACCCCAAAGCCTAGCATTCTCCTACTTTATTTGCCAGGATTCCGCTCCAAGCCATGCCTCGAGTGAGGCGAGGGCTCCCTCAAACGATTGCTTGGTGTGTAGGAGGTGTCAATTCAAGACAAAATGAGAGCAGCCCTCGGAGAAGCTATTGTTTGAGGTAAGATGCTTGGCACTTTCCCAAGTTTCACCCCAAACCCCAGAGCCTAGCATTCTCTTGCTTTATTTGCCAGGACTCCACTCCAAACCATGCCTTGGCTCCGACACATGCGATGTGGATGAATCGGCTACCAAGATACCACTCGAGAAACTATGCAAAGCATAATGAAATTGAAGAACTCTTTAAGCCAATCATCTAGAGCACATTCTTGGTTGATTCTGATGAGTGTAGCTCAACGTGCATGGCAAAAAGCCCAAAAGGCAAGGCCAAAGCAAAAAATAATAATAATAAGAAGAACTAACTGGAAAAACTATATGAAGGCATGTTAGGGAGGATTTAGAGCTTCAAAACTAACAGACAACAAGATCGCACTATTTTGACCAAATTTTGTCTTTAGTGAAAAATTTTGGGCCGCTTTTGACCAGTTCTGAGCAGTTTCAAGTTCGCTTCGTGTCGACAAGCCTTTGACCAACTGTGGAAGAGGTATCAATGTTTGACCATCATAGACCTGCTTGTGATTAAATTCAGGCCTATTTTTTGTGAAAAAAACGCATAATCACAAAAAAGCAGGTCACAAGATCTATGTATATGATATCTCGGTTTATTGCTGAAGAAAAAAGAATTGAACACATGCTTTCAATGAAGGAAATGTAACCAGACTCCAGATTTGATTCCTTGAGAATCCCTCAAGAAGCTAAATTGGATAATTTGGACCATGAAGATAGGTCAGACCCGTTTCTGCAAAGGCATTGTCTTGTCCTTATAAAAGAGAGAGAAGCCACTTAAACTTGCATTGGAGCTAGGTAAGACGGGGCACAATCTCACCCCGTAAACTAGATGCCTCGTTTTGCCTAGATTCACTATAAAGGATGGTAAGGGGCTTGACAATATGGCACATGCAATAGGCTTGTTGTTGCATGAGATCATGGAGATGCTCGGACCCCTTGAAAAGGTTGTCAACACATATACTTTCCTATTCTGGCTGTGTTAAGGTCCCAGAAAAAGCTGGCCATTCAGACTCACCTTGGTATCCAACATGATGGCAATCACGTTTTCTGGTGCCTTGGCATTGTACTCCTTCACAAGGTTGATCACTTTCTTGTGAGAATTGTGATCTCCGTGCGACATGTTTAGTCGAGCAACATTCATGCCTGCCTCTGCAAGTTTCCAGATCATCTCTTGCGTGCAGGAGGAAGGGCCAATGGTGCAAACGATTTTGGTCTTGCGTTGAAAAGCCGGTTTATTCCACAATCTGCCTGCATTACGCAAAGACAGCAGTTGCTCTGCAGAAAAATATCCATCTTCCTACACATCAGAGACAGAGGCACTGTCTTCAGAAACCTTCTATAAGGGGTATTAGCTTAGAGAGAACAAGAAATTTGAGCCAAAAAACCTACTTTCCTCAGCAGAAACCTTTGAAAGGGTATGAGTTTAAGAATGATTAAGAACTTATTAGGCATAATACAGATAAGTTTACAATTGGAGCCAAAACCCTACAAGCTAGGTAAGGAATTGATATGTTACATGCACCAAACAAACTTAGATGGACTCTGCATGATTATCATCCATTGCTCTGCAGTAGCCATGTTTGCTTTGGAAGATTCAGCAAGGAAAGCTCAGAGAGATTTGATGCAAGGTGATTGGAAAACTAGACTCGGAAAGCAGGATTTATTTTGATGATGTGAAATTAGGGTTTGTGACATGCGATCGATGTAAATTAGCGTTAATTAGTGCCTCCGGTATCCATAGACTGCATAAATTAAGTTTAAACTAACTGTGTGTCTTTGGTGTAGTGAAGTTAAAGTTTTTCGGCTGGATTAAGCTCACTCTGAAACGATCGGAGGGGAAGCCGAGGGATACATCGTCTGGCGAGACGGGGACGAGTTCAGGTTCTTCGGATCGGAAGGGCCGGCGGGACCTGATGCCGGTGTTGTCTGCTGTTGCTGCTGCTGATAAGCTTGGCTGGAGATGAAGGTTCTCTGGCCGAAGCAGCAACCGGGTGCGCAGGGAGGCGCCACTAAAAAGCGAGAGGTGGGCATCCGAAAGGGAAGAAAAAGATGATGATGTTGAAGGAGAAGCCATGGTGCAGGTGAGAGAAGCTGCCATGGCTATGACTGACGGCGCGGGAGAGCGCCGATATACCCCGCAATGTTGGCGTAATCTCTATTCTCTCGTGTCCGGATTGGCGTCCCGACAACAACCAAATTTCAAAAAGCTGCTTTTAAAATAATCCTAGGACCTAAAGACTTACTATATAAGTAATACAACAAATAGTTGCCAAAATGTTTTTTATATTTATTAATTAACCGGCAGATGCTATCCTGGAGCTTCTAAAGGTTTTTTATTTGGAAGGATTTAGGCGTTTCCTCTCTTCTTTTTCTTTGGCAACTACGACGTGTGGCTATGCATGCTTTCCATCGAGCTTGTTCATCATTGCCTCTCTCTCTCTCTCTCTCTCTCTCTCTCTCTCTCTCTCTCAAAGCAAGCACCTAGAACCCCTCCTCTCTCTCGAGGATATATAAATTTATCTGTGCATTCACTGTCTCCGTAGCTTGATGTGAAGCACAGGCAAGCAGGGGTCCATGTGGTGGAGGATTTGTAACGGGAGAGCGTTGTTGAAGAAAGGGAGGTAGCATCATACAACAAGAGGAGGCATTCTCTCTCATGCATGGGAAGAGCAAGCACGCAGGTCTCTCTCTCTCTCTCTCTCTCTCTCTCTCTCTCAGCAAGCACCTAGAACGCCTCCCCTCTAGAGGATATACAAATTTATCCCTACATTCATTGTCTCCATAGCTTGCTGTGAAGCAGGGTCCATGTGGTGGAGGATTTGTTAAGGGAGGATGTTGTTGAAGAAAGGGAGGTAGCACGGTACAACAAAAGGAGGCACACAACAAAGCTCTCAACCAGACTAAAGGGAAGGGGCAAGCGTGCAAGCAGGTTGGGTTCTTGAACATGAGGGCAAGGGCTTGCATGCAAGGTTGGGTTCATGAACATGCCCAAATTAATAGTGGCTAAGGTTTTATGCCTTTGGCCTAAGGTTGTGAAATCTTATAGTATATTAGTGTGTAATACAAGATTCAAGGCAAAAATAAATTATTACCTATGCTAGTGGGCAATAATTAATTAATGCCCTCAATAAAAGGTGAATAGACACCCTCAAGTAGGTGACTAGTGCTGCGGCTTATATGTATGTGCA
>NC_141108.1:32611572-32661572 GCF_041138505.1 Cibotium barometz
CTTCTCTAGAATAGGCAATGGATGTAACAATTAGGGCGACTTCACATGCTCGAATTTAGTAACTTGACTTAACGTGTTTCTTTAATTGTGGCCACCATTAGAAACATCTAATGAGCTCAATTGTTTTCTTAATTCTCGGGTATCGAGACGAGTACATGGGCTATAACCTCAATTATCTAAGTCCGAACATGTGCATACCTTGTCGTTCCTCTTGAGAATTCCATTCTCGATGGTAAATCTACGTTTACTACAATAAATCAAACGGAGCTGATTCCTCATCTACATTGTTTTCTTAATTCCTGGGTATCGAGTACATGGGCTATCGTGACATTCTCACGTCACTAATAACCTCAATTATCTGAGTCTGAAAACATACCTTGTTGTTCCTCTTAAGAATTCCATTCTCGATGGTAAATCTATGTTTACTAGACAATAAATCAGACAGAGCTGTGATTCCTCATCTACATGGCTAGCCTTATTCCATAACGATTGAATATACGGATCCAGCTTTTGAGCTTCACATATTCTATGAATGATCTCATTCTGAACTATACTAAAACTCATCTAATACATAATACGAGACAATGCATTGGTAAACAACATTTTCTTTTCCTTGTCTATATAAGATTTCCATGTGAAACTTTTGCATCAATTCGACCATCTTTCCTGATGGCCTCTTAAATCCAGTTGGTTATGTGTTAGCCAGTTGGTTACATGTTAGCCAATTGGTTAAATCCAGTTGGTTAGGTGTTAGCCAGTTGGTTAAATCCAGTTGGTCGGGTGTTAGCCAGTTGGTTAAATCCAGTTGGTCGGGTGTTAGCCAGTTGGTTAAATCCAGTTGGTTAGGTGATGGCCAGTTGGTTAGGTGATGGCCATTTGGTTAAATCCAGTTGGTTAGGTGTTAGCCATTTGGTTAAATCCGGTTGGTTAAATCCAATTGGTTAGGTGTTAGCCAGTTGGTTAAATCCAGTTGGTTAGGTGTTAGCCAGTTGGTTAGGTGTTAGCCATTTAGTTAAATCCGGTTGGTTAAATCCAGTTGGTTAGGTGTTAGCCAGATCTACCCAAGAATGCATTAATTGTTGTTGCACAAATGCTAAGAATATCTTGTAAGTCTCTCTTTTTAGGTTGGGTTCAAAAAGTTCTAAGTGTCACGCATGAAAGTGGAACTCTAACTTGGAATGCCACAAAATCTTTGGAAGAGAAATTTTTGACGGAATTTCCGTGACGTTTTCAAATCTGACCTACCCTCTTCTATCTCCGTGCAAAAATGTGGAGCATCGAATAAAGCTTGTGCCTGGCAACATGTGGGACACGTACATTGTTACATGGGATTTACATGTCAGTAATACGTGGGACATGTGGACATTACATGGGAAAACCAATGGCGGCATACTATTGCACATTATCGCTTATAATAATAAGTGTGAACGAGTAACGTTTGTGGGTGAAGGTTGTAGGCCAAAGACCGAGTGATGTGTAGCATGGGGGTACCGATGGGGCGTGTGAGTATGATGTGTGGCCGGTAGGGTACACACTAGACGCCTGAGGTCACTAGTTTCTATCATGGTTGGGTGGTTAAACATGCTATGCCAAGCTAGGTTTATTTTTTCCTATTCTTGAGTTCGTCTTCTTCTCTCTTACATTTTTTTGCATGATGCTAGATACAAAGAACTTGCTTGCCTTGCATGGAGATCTTACAATTCTGCTACTTGTGGAGCTTCAACCTTGTTCGTAGTAGGAACAAAATGTGCCATAATAACCGACCTGCAAACCCATAATGAAATCCATGAAAATAATGTGCCATTTCCTCTCTGGAATAGGAAACAGATGTAACAATCGAGGTGACTTCACAAGCTCAAATTTAGTAACCTGACACTGTCAACAATGTGTCATATAATGATTAACTATGGCCACTAGTAGAAATGTTTAATGAGCTCAATTGTTTTCTTTATTCTCAAGTGTCCAACACATGGAGTATCGTGACATTCTCGTGTCACTAATACCCTTAAATTATATGAGTCTGCAACGCATACCTTGCCGTTTCTCTTGAGAATTCCATTCTCAATGGTAAATCTATGTTTACCAAACAATAAATTGGACGAAGCGGATTCCTCATCTACATGGCTGACCTTATTCCATAACAATTGAATATATGGATTCGTCTTTTGAGCTTCACATATTCTATAAATTATCTCATTCTTGACTGTACTGAAACTCATATGATACATTATACAAGACGATGCATTGGCAACAACATTTTCTTTTCCTCATTTATACAAGATTTCCATGTGAAACTATTGTCTTAATTTGGCCCATCTTGCCTGATGGCCTCTTAAATCTAGCTGGTTTACCTTAAACTCAGCTCTAATGCCTCCACACCTTTAGTGCATGCATGTAAGTCCCATGTGTTTCCATATGTAAGTCCCATGCACATGTAAGGGTCGTAGAACTCTCTCTCAAGTCTCTCTCTCTCTCATACACACACACACATGCAAATATATATTATATATAATATCACATTTTATTATATTTAGACACACACCCACATATATATACATACATATATATATATGTGTATTTATAAATATAAATAAATTTATATATACATGCACATACATATATAGTTTCAATTAATTAAATTTTAATTTAGATTAATTTCAATTAGATTAAATTTTAGTGTGTGGTGAGGTGTACTCACTCTGAAATAAATGCATCTTACATGTAGTCTTTTGTATTTTCCATACAATGAGAAAGAGAAAGAGAGAGACACCTACACGTTTGAGTTTTCATCATGAAGCTCACTCACTTTTTAAAAGGGAGGCCCCTATTTTTATCTCAAGGAAATCATTAGGTGAGAAGGGATAGATCAATTAAGATGAGATGAGAAAATTCAAAATTGAGAAAGAGGCAGCCCAAATAGCTCTCCTTTCTCCCTTGGCCCTCTCCCTCCTCTTCGTTGGCCACGTGGAAAGGGAAATAGCTTGTGTTTAATAATAGTATAGATGGTACCATGGATATATTGATCCATGGAAGAACTCAAAACGAAATGAAAAAAAAAAAAACAAGAATGTGTGTATACATCCAAATAGCATATGATTATCCTATGAGCCAATATCAATCTCATGGCAAAAAGAGAGTTAGGTCTTTGTGTGATGGGGTGCATGTCATGTCGGTAGATATCCTCTCGAATCTATCTATGTGTAATGGAGGGTCATCTTGATGCTTTGGGTTGGGAGCATGGCTCGAGCTCTCTTGCTAAGAACTCCTCTGGGGCATGGATATGGAGCGTGACTACGGATGGTCGCATTTTAAGTCGAAAACAAAGGCACTAGTATAGGTGTGGAGGACTTTGACATGGGTGCATGTATCACAAAGAAATATGTAATGGCTCTGTGGGAGGTGTCCCTAGTTAGAGTTCGGCATGTCTCTTAACATGCTACCTCAACACTACATGCCTATGTCATCTGAACTCCATAAAGTAGATGATCTTTGATTCTCATATGGTATCACCCATATGAGTGGCACGGATTCCTCTTGGAAAAGGTAGTAAACCCCTGACTAAAAAGACAATGGAAGAGACTCTTGCTTTCATAGAATGTTGGGAAGCAAAGGATGGCATGCTTATTAGTTTCTTTTCACATATCTTACATATTTGAAGGTCTCAATGCTCTTGCATGTGCACTACCTCTCTTCTTACCCCTCGACCTCAAGCCTATATGTGATGAGGTTTGTGATCATGCACATGGAAATTCTTGATCCATGTGACATGTGGTGCCCAATGTATCCTCGCATATGGATTAACTCATCTAGTGTGTGTGTGTGTGAGAAGTAGTCTTGTCGATGTGAGTTGTTCTAGTGAGGGAGACTTTTTAATTGTGTATGAATTTATATTTTCGAGTCTATTTTTTTGGCAAGCATTTGGCGGTGAGATTTTTAATTTTTGGCAAGCTTTGGACCCATGGGTTTTGCTTATGTGGACTACTTTGATGATGTGGCCATTGACGTGTCCATGTAAGCATGTGACATGGCATGGACATGGACATAGATACATTATGGACATACATGCTATCATGTGCACCATGGAAATACATGTATCATCCACATGACGACCATGCATGATGTCATAGATCATGGCCTTGGATGGTCCATACATGTGGAATGGGTTGTATGGGATCTCTACATGCTTGGCCTTCTCCCGGTGTACTTTGTTCGGTGCATGTGATCCGCATATGATCAGAATGGGCTCTATGCAATTTCTATATGCCTAATCTTCTCAAGGTGTGCTCTGCCTTGTCCTTTGAGATATGTACATGGTCTGAATGGGTTGCCCAAGACATTTACATGCTCGATGTCATCTTGGCATGGTTTGCATGGCCTTGGATTATCCATATGGTATGTAAATGTGTGAGATGGGTTGTACGGGATCTCTACATGCTTGGTCTTCTCCCAATGTGCTTTGTATAGCCCATGTGATCTCCATATGGTTGGTATGCGCTCTATGTGATTTCTATATGCTTAGTCTTCTCAACATGTGCTCTAGACCTCATCCTTTGCGATTTGTCCATGGTCCAAATGGGCAACTCAAGACCTCTACATGCTCGGTGTGGTCTACATGGCCTTAAATGGTCCATATGTTCTATACATGTGCGGAATGGGCTCCATGCGATTTCTATATGGCTCGTCTTCTCAATGTGTGCTCTGTCTTGTTCTCAATGTACATGGTCCGAATGGGGTGCCCAAGACATTTACATGCTCGGTGCCATGTTGGTGTGTTCTACATGGTCTTGGATTATTCATATGGTATGTAAATGTGCGAGATGGGTTGTATGGGATCTCCACATGCTTGGTCTT
This sequence comes from Cibotium barometz, assembly GCF_041138505.1. Taxonomy (NCBI): domain Eukaryota; kingdom Viridiplantae; phylum Streptophyta; class Polypodiopsida; order Cyatheales; family Cibotiaceae; genus Cibotium; species Cibotium barometz. The sequence continues at coordinate 32,616,424 of NC_141108.1, forward strand.
CACTCGATGTGCTTTGTATGGTCCATGTGATCCGCATATGGTTGGTCTATGCTCAATGTGATTTCTATATGCTTAGTCTTCTCAATGTGTGTTCTACCTCATCCTTTGTGATCTATCCATGGTCAAAATGGGCTACTCGAGGCCTCTACATGCTTGGTGTTGTCTCGGTGTGGTCTACATGGCCTTAGATGGTCCATATGGTCTATACATGGCCTTGGATGGTCCATATGGTCTATACATGTGCGAAATGGACTCCGTGTGATTTTTATATGCCCAGTCTTCTGAAGGTGTGCTTTGCCTTTTTCTTTGAGATATTTACATGGTCCAAATGGGTTGCTGTTGCGTGATGAGTGGTGATCAATGCAAGGATGCAACACAAAGATGCAAGCAGGAAAACAAGAGACTTGACATTCTTGTTTAGGGCTCTTGTAAAGAGTTCCAAGTTGTAGATGAGTGTGGGAGTGGGCTTAAGAATAATCCCACATGGGAAGTTTTGGGAGTTTTAGGAGTTTTAGTATAAAAAGTGGCTCATTTGAGAGCTTAGGACACATTGGGCTAAACTTATGCTTGAGCTCTCTTGAGACTAGCTCTCCCTCTTGTTCATAGAGGTGCAAGCTCTTCTCTCTCCCCATCTACACAATTGTATGAGCAATGCTCTTTTTTTAATTCAATGCAATGAGATGATGTTTGTCTCTCTTCTCATTTCTATTCTTTAGTGTGCATGCTTCCTTGTTGATGCTAGTGGATTCTCTATTAGGCTTTGTGTGGTTGTGGATTCAAGCTTAAGCTTCTCCATAGCTTGTAGCTTATCCATGGGCAAGGCATTGCTTGAGTAGTGATTAAAAATGCATATTTATTTCAAGTTCCATTAAGCTTCAAGGTTTATGTGCATGCTAGGGAAGTAAGAGCTTGAGAATGAAGTATGCTTTGAGCTTGTGTATGCATTAGCTTAGCTTTCTTCTTGTATTGGATGCATGAATGAGTGGGATGATGAGTGAATGAGCAATGGCAAGATTGAGCTTGTGTGTGTGAAGTCTATGTCAAGGTAGTGGTGTTCTTAGCATTCTCTCCATTCGTGGATAAGCTTCCGTACATCGGTACGGGTTGAATCCCTAGCTCCGAAACGGATGCAAATCCCATTGGATTGAGCTACACACAGATCATACTACTCATGCTACAAGTGAGAGAGTTTTCCGTCTCTCCATTGGCGCTGCTACCGGGGAGAAGACTCAAAACCGGTTGAGAAGCTTGCATTACTACCACTATTTCTTTTTGTTTTTAGGTTTAGGGTTAGCAGCACGAGTGTGGAATCTTGGAGCTAGTGATTAGAAGAGAAAAAAGGTAGATTACAAAGACAAAGGAGGGGCCGGATAAGGTAGCAAATTTTATTTTGCGGAATGCTATTGGGTGCGTTGCTAAGCTCTTCCATAGCTTATGCAAGCTCCATAGGCTCTCAAGTGTGAAGGCCGCTTAAGGGAGAGAGGAAAAAAAGAGGAGGAGAGAGGTCGCAAATTTTATTTTTTATGTTTGTTATATTTTAAAAAAAAACACACAAAGAAACCATGCAGTGTGAAGAGGAGAAAGGGATGAACTAGCTACTGCTGCGGCCATTGCTACGATGGCAATGCTAGAGCATCCCTTACCTTCTCGCTCTCACCTCTTCAACCTCTGATTACCTGCTGTGAGAATATGGAATCTGCAACTACCGTAAGCTCAATCCAAAGCTTGTAAACGGCCGCAAGGAAGTGAAAGGCGGCGAAGGCGGGCGGCCGTCTCTGCGTCACCCGCTGAGGGAGAGCGAAGGCGGCATCGTCGGTGGCTGCTGTAGCTAAGGCGGCGAAGTGGGCGCAAGGAGGTGAAGGGGCCGAAAGAGGCGGCTGCTGGCCGACGAAGGCGGAGGCCGTGTAGACGGCGAAGGGCCGCTGAAGGCAGCTGAGTAGCAGAGGTAGAGGTGTGGAAAAGAAGGTGAAGGGCTACGAAGCTAGTGACGCAGGCCCAGGCGCTTCCTACGGTGGGGCCAGAAGGCGAGAAGGCGCAAGCACCCGCAGGCAGGCGAGGAGGAGAAGGAGCTGGCGAAGAAGCGAAGGCCAGTGGCGTAGCTCACTGAGTGGCTGCCAAAGGTGGAGGCGAAGGCAAAGAGTTGGCCGCTGAAGGCCGAAGCAAAGAAGCTCCAGAGCGGGCAGAGGAGTCGAGAAGGAGACGAAGGCGGTGAGAGGCCGGCAGCAGCTGCGAAGGCTAGCCGGCGGTGGTAGACGCAGGCAAGGAAGCGAAAAAAAAGGCCGGCACCGAGAAGGCGAAGCAGTGGTGGTGGCCGGGCCTCAGCTACTAGCGGCGGCGAAGGTCAACAAAGGAGGGCATCTGAGCGGCGCAGCGGCAGCAAACGAGGACGCCTGGCCGTGAAGGTGCTGCAAGGAGATGTGCGAAGCAGAAGGAGCCGGCGCACGATCCGGAGGCGATAAGGAAGATAAGGTTAGTATTTTTTTTATTTTATATTTTATATTTTTATTTTTTGGTTAATTTTTATGTTTTTTATATTTTTTAAAAAAATAAAAAACAAAAAAAAAGAAAAAAAAATAATAAAATAATAAAAATAATTTTAAAAAGGAAAAAAAAAGAAAAGAAAAGAAAAAAGAAAAATTTTGTAAATTATGTGTTTTATTTTGAGTCCACATTTTTTGCATAATCTGCATTTTTTTTAATTTTCTGTAAAATTTTTTTGCATAATTAGTGTAACTTGCATTTTCTAAAATTTTTATAATTTTGTGCATAATTAGTATTTTTGTGTAATTAGTAAAAAATATAAAAAAATAATTAAAAAAATAGATAGTTACACACATATTCATGTTAGTTGCATTTAGTGGTTAGGTAGGGTTTAAAAATATATATATATATATATACATACATACATATATATATATATATATATATATATATATATATAAACCTTAAAATTTGACCTTATGCACTTGCGGTCGGGACGTCATATAGACACTGCCATAGGGCCTAGGGCACCTTCTAGAGTACCTACGCAGGAAAGTGGGACCCAATCGGTAGGAAATTTGGCAGATATTGCTGAAACCTTTTCCGAATCCCAATCTGATACCCTTTCCAGAATAATTAGCTCATTGTCCATGGACAATCTAGGGCCGTCAAATAGTCATCCCTTAGCCCCAAATAGGACACCCACAAGATCTTTTAATCCATTTGAAGCCGACACCATGGGGTTACCACTCAATGTGAGACTTCAATGTGTCTACACGAATGCTCAAGGAGCTGAGATCTTTAGGGATCCACAACAACGGTATCTTGTTAAGATCGCAGACTTTTTCTCAGAGCTTGATAGAGCACCTCTAGTCAATGACCAGGGTAACATGTACATGGGTGGAGATGGTGTTCGCTACGAAGTCACCTATCATCCAGAGAATGTAGACAAATTAGGGGAGCTCTCTAAAAGCGAGTTCTTGGACTTATCAAAGCTTTCTAGAGCAAGGGAGTCTAGAGATGATTGGCTCATTGAGCCGGACATGCTTGGACCATCCAATGCCCAGTCCTCAAAGCCATCCATAGATGATTTACTTTTTGTAGATCTAAATCTGGAAAGGGATAGGAAAGGCAAGAGCAAAATGGATCAGGGGGCTGAGAACCAATGGGAGTTTGTACGACAAATTCCAGTGACAAAGGTCTTACAGGATGACCCACTTCAAGAGGTCTATAAGGACTCTTTAGAAGGATATTATGCCACAACTAGATTGCCAGAGCTAGATCTTCCTCTAGCACTTGTGGTGGTAGTCGAGAAGCCTGCAGAATACAAGAACCCAATCGTTGATAAATGGGCCAATGAATACCGAACCTTAGATTGGAAGGAGATTCGGGAGCTCACGTGGAAAGGACAACCATTATTCATGGAAGTGTTCTCAACAAATACAGCTAAACCAGGAGAGACAGCCTTTCTTGGAGAAATTGCTGCTCCTCCCCTACAAGAGTTCATTAGAGAGGGACCCTCAACATCAAAGTGGACCACTGCAAGTAGCCCAACTCTAGCACCAAGATATTATCCTACACCAAAAGTGCGACCACAGATCACACCACAACAACGTTTCTCTCACTATGACAATCGGAGGGTAGGGGAGCCAACTCGGCCTCCCATAAATGCACCTCCTGAAATGCGGGTAACAAGATCTTTGGAGGGGGTTCGTGAGGCAGGTAATAGGGGACCCACACCAATTTGGGATGCATGTGGACCATCTTACCAAAGAGAGGAACAATTCCCACTGAGAGTGAGACGCCGTAGGCCCTATGATGAGTATTCAAGACAAGTAAGGCCATCAACTCTTCAGAAACTGGTAAAGAAGTACGAAGGGTCGGGAGATCCATATGACCATGTAGCAGCATTTAGGTAAGCAGTTCGAGCTGAGCAAGTGACTGACAAGCATACTCAAATTGAAGGATTTGGGCTCACTCTTGAGGGAAAGGCCCTTGCTTGGTTTCAGGCACTAGAGGCTTCAGACAAATCTTCTTTACGAGTTCTGGCAGAGAGATTCATTGCTGCTTTTTCCTTGATGGGGATTCAACATGACACGGTAGCAAACATCTACTCTTTCAAGCAAGGCGAGACTGAGAGTGTTAGAGATTGTGTAAATAGAATGAAGCAGTACATTAATTGTTGCCCAGAAAATGAGAAGCCCACCCAGAGTCGATTAATTTCTCTCGCACGAAAGATAAAAGAAGAAATAGACAAGCTCTTAGAGGAGGCAGAATTTATCTATGAGATTGAACACACTGAATGGGTCTCCCCTATTGTAGTGGTGCCCAAGAAAAATGAAAAACTTCGAGTATGTGTAAACCTCAAGAAGGTAAATGCAGCTACTGTACGTGATCATTACCCACTTCTAATCACGGATCATGTTCTGGGAACGAGTTGCAGGGAAAAAGGCATATAGTTTCTTGGATGGATTCTCCGGTTACAATCAAGTGTCAATTGATCCAAAGGATCAACACAAGACAGCCTTTGCTATTGAAGATGGCATCTTTGCTTATCGTGTTATGCCATTTGGTCTAACAAATGCACTAGCAACCTTTCAGCGGTTAATGAGTCATGTATTCAAGGAGTACCTTAGGCAATTTCTTGAGATCTTCATGGATGATTTATGTGTTCACTCACAAGAGTGTGATGATAATATAGAACACCTTAGACTTGTGTTTCAAAAGTGTCAAGTTTATCGTATATGCTTGAATCCTGACAAGTGCAAATTCATGGTAAGACAAGGGAAAATTTTGGGCCATATTGTTTCTCGCAATGGGATTTCAACAGATATGGATAAAATTGATGTCGTTGTCTCATTACCTCGGCCTATCAACCCTAAAGGGGTACAAATATTCATCGGACATTGTGGCTATTATCGTCAATTCATCTACATGTACGCTGTCCTAGCCAGACCATTATATGCTCTTCTTGTAAAGTTTAATTGGACTGATGAGTGTGAGGAATCCTTTGAAAAGTTGAAGCAAGCATTAGTGACTGCACCCATCTTACGGGCACCAGATTGGAACCAAATCTTTCATGTCCATATTGATGCTTCAAACTTTGCAATTGGATGTATTTTGGCTCAATCAGGAGAACATAATAAGGATTTCCCAATCTCATATGCTAGTCAACAGTTGAACAATGCTGAGACGAATTATACCACAATAGAAAGAGAAGGTTTGTCCATGATATATGCAGTGAAAAAGTTTCGCCATTACCTTTTGGCAAACAAATTCATATTTTTTGTGGACCATCAAGCATTGCTATATTTGGTGAATAAGCCTTGTGCAACTGGAAGGATTGTGAGGTGGTTTGTCATCCTTCTTGAGTTTGATTTTGAAGTGGCAGTCCGAAAAGGAACAACTCATCTTAGGGCAGATCATTTGTCTCAAATCACCTCTGGCAAAGCTCCTGTGGGTGTGGATGATGATATGTTAGATTCAACACTTTTCCTTGTAGAGACAGCTCCTAAATGGTCTGAATCCATCTTAGAAATTTTGACAAGTGGGCAGATACAACTAGCGGGTCCTAATGTGGCCCTATGGCGACCATTCAAGTTAATCTCAGGGAGATTATATCGTCAGGGTAATGATGGAGTGTTGCGGCTTATACCTAATCTTGACCAATATGAGGAGATCTTGGAATGGGCACATGCGGGTATCGGTGGAATCTATGCATCAGCTACTACTTGTGTGGGGCTGTATGTGCGTGGGATGGGTTGAATGGCCATGAGCAGTATAATTTGTATGTGTGTAAGACAGGTTGTATATGAGCATGATGGACTACATGTGTGCGTGGGATGGGCAAGATGGGATGAGATATTTTTTTGCTAGATGGGCTCTTTGTTGTCCATGATCGGCATCATATGTCCATGCTTAGATTTGTCTCAGAATGGACTCTCCAACTTGGAGAAAACATATTGCCAAAATGGGGAGAGATGTATCGTGATGCTTGCCATGGGATGTCCACGGAACACTTAGATTGGTCTTAGAATGGGTTGTTTAACTTGGAGAACACTTATTACTAGAATAGAGAGAGGTATGGCCATGCTTACAGGGGCTATCCACTCAATGAGGAGGCCTACCAAATGTCGAGAATGAGTTGCCAATGGGGCTCCAATTGGGCTATCCATGGTCGGAATGGTCTTCTATTTTGGCAGGTCAAAGGGTCCATCTTGTTTGGGGACCTATTTGAGGGGGCAATGAAGAGAGAGAGAGAGAGAGAGAGAGAGAGAGAGATTGAAAATTTAAATCTTAATCTTAATCTCTCTTTAAAAGCCTTCCCTTCTCTCTCTCTTTCCCGTTCTCTCTCTATTAAAATTTAAGTTGAGAGAGAGAGAGAGAGAGAGAGAGAGAGATTCCCTCTTTCTCTCTCTATTAAAATTTAAGATGAGAGAGAGAGAGAGAGAGATTTAAAATTTAAATCTTAATCTTAATCTCTCTTTAAAAGCCTTCCCCTCTCTCTCTCTTTTCCTTTCTCTCTCTATTAAAATTCTCTCTCTCTCTCTCTCTCTCTCTCTCTCTCTCTCTCTCTCTCTCTCTCTCTCTCTCTCTCCCTAAGAAAAAAAAGGGGGAGGGCTATAGCGCTCGACGCTACAGCCCTCCCCCCTTTTTTTTTCTCTCTCTTTCATTTTTTCTTCTTTTTTTTTTGTCTTTTGATTTTTTGTCTTCGTTTTTTTCTCTCTCTTTCGTTTAACACCTTCTCCTCTCCCTCTCTCTCCCTCTCTCTCTCTCTCTCTCTCTCTCTCTCTATCTATCTATCTATCTATCTATCTATTTCTCCTCCTCTCTCTCTCTCTTTCTCTCTCAACTCAATCTAAGAAGAAAAAAAGGAGGATTGTTTCAGTAGGGAGTAGATGATATTAGAGAAGAGCTTCGTAAAACAAAGAAAGAGTTGCAAACACTTTCAATAGTCAAACAAATAGTACAACTCCTTGAAGGGGAGCAAACACATTTTAGGAGTATCATTGATATGCAGGCCAGGGAGCTCTCTCAAGTTAAATAGGAAAAAGTGCAGATGTAGCACGAGATTAGGAGCTTGTAGAAATAGTGTATAGATGCTGAGCTTCAAAATGAACATCTGTTAAGCCAGCATATGTTTGTCTCATGAAGTAGCATGAAGCTCAAGCAAAGGCAGACTAAGCAACTCTGCACAGGTGTTGCAAAGGAGGATCAGTGCTCTAGATTCACCAGATGATATAGAAATATATGAGCTGTCCCGTGAGTGAAGTTGACACATATGAAGCTCGTATTCGTGAGATTATGGGACAGTCTCTACATGGGATGCATTCAAGAATTTAAGAAAATTATTCAATTAACATGCCGTCCAGATGTACTCTGACAATAGAATGATGATGAATCCGAAGTAGGCAGATACAATGGAGGAGCTAGAGGAACTGGACCTTTTGGACAAGCTGGACAAAATCAGTAAACAGTTAGAGAGACCACTCAAACAATTCAAGAGTAGTCTGCAGGAAAAGACAAAGATGACTAGGCTATTCCATTAGAAGATCCAGCACTAGCTCAACTTAGAATGCAATACGTTTTGATTCAAGAGCAGCGAAGAGCCTTTCATCATAATGCTGAAATTCAAGAATGAAGCTGAAGTATTAAAGTTGGAGAATCAACAATTGGAGGAGCGTAATGCCCAACTGGAAGATTTGGCAGCTTAGTATTTGGGGGGTGGCCAGAATTAATAAATTGAAGGAAAAAGTTGCAAGCACTAAAGATACAATGAAAAGACTGGAAGAATATAAGTTAAATCTTCAAAGATTGCAAGATGAGCACAATGAATATTCCAAAGCAAGTGAAGAAAAGATAGGGGAACTCTAGGGATCAATACAGATGCTAGAGAGGGAGTTACAGAAGTGCTCAATTTGCATATTGAAAGTAGTGGAAACATTGAACATTGCAATCAAGTGATTAGCCTCTTCCCTCTAATTTGCCGGTTGGTATAGAAAATAGTTGCAGATAGTAGCAAAATTGTATAACCGTTGAGCCAGTAACCGATAGGATGACTAGTAGAGACAAAGTGCATAACGATCTAGAAGATTCAAAGAATCTGCACAAAGGACTTAGGGATAGTCTTCCAGAGGAGCTGGTTGTGCACAACGCCCATGTGCCCGCCATTACTTGACTATATGGTTAGATTAACCAGTTGGAAGCAAAAGAGCATACAAAAGATGCAAAGGAAGTTAACAATTTGGATAATCCAGCACATTCTTTCTTAGATTACTTACAATCTCAATTTCATTCTTATAGGTAAGCAAATCCATCAGCCCATATTATAGATATTTTAGAAACCCTTTAGATAGAACTGGATTAGGTTTTCAAGAGGATTTATTTGAAGAAGTTATAAAATCTGGTTTCACTTTTACCTATCCTCAACATCAAATGGGTTTGACTTTTGTCCGCGGGGCAGACTACCCACTAGAGGTGTGCAAGGTATTAACCCATAGTTTTATCCTTAGTTATTTGATACTTATCTATAGCCATGAGAATTCAACTGGCATATTGAATGTATGTGATGTTTTATACCACACATGTTAGCATCTTAAGGCACAAAGTGCACTGTTATGTATTCAATTATTCATTCATTCAGAGTAGTAATAATATACGTAGTCATTGATGGTTTGTCGATTACTTGTTCTTTATTTACTTGTTTGCACTGTTAGCTTTTAATCTTTTGTAATTGCTATATATTAACTTGCGTAATTGTATATGTTGGTTTTTTTGCCGATGACAAAACATTCCCATGGTGAGATATTCCATGATTTCTTCCCATTCTAGATCCATGATTGCAATTAAAAGAGCTTGGCATCAAGAAATTGATCAAAAAACTATCAAGATTCTTCCTCAGCATTCCACTTATCTTGATAAATAGTCAGCACCACCGAAATGGGTATTTCTTTCAGTTCTTCAAATCAAATTCTTACAAAAGCAGTATCCACCTCATTAGTCTACCCTGAATGACTACCTTATTCATGATGTGTAATAAGGCTTGGTGGTTAACATAAAACACAAAAAAGTTCCCTAGCAACAAGGAGTGCCTAAATGTTTACACACTATACACCATTTCGAGAGCTTATTGGTGGTGTATGATTTCTCGTTATCTTGCTTGCAAAATAAGTTGGGAAATCCAAGCTTCCCTTGGGTTGTTCTAGTATTAACTCCAATCCCTAGACCTAAAGCACCTACATGAACGTGAAACACTATATCCCATCTTGGCTACCTTAGAGTAGGAGCATTAATGGTGGTAACTACTTTAAGATTTTGAATGCCTTCTCCTTACTTAGTTTCCTATAGATTTAACATCTTATTCTATAATCTCTTATAGAGGAATGGAAATATTTGCTGAATCTTCTATAAAAGCTTATATAACCTACAAATGGCTTGACTTGAGTGAAGTTGGTAGGTACTGCCATTTTTTCTATGAAGTTAACGAAGTTGGTAGGTACTGCCATTTTTTCTATGAAGTTAACCTTGTTAGGTGTAACGCAAATTTCCTTCTTTGAGATGATGTGTCCTAACAAACTCCCCTTTGTAGACACAGAACACACTTAGAAGGGTTAAGTGATATTCTCTTCTCCCTACATATCTAAAAGATTTTTTGCAAATATACCAGATGCTCTACCATTTTAAAGAAGGCTATAAAGTCTTCTATGAAGATTGCCATGAGTTTATAAAGAAACTCTCCATTATACATCTTTGGAATATGGATGGAGCATTGCAAATCTTGAAAGGCATTACCTGATACTTGTAGGCTCCCCACTCTATGACGAAGGTGGATTTTTCTTGGTCTTCTTCTATAGACAATTGATTATAGCAACTACACCCATCCATAAAGCTACATTTCATGACCTGCCACCTCATCACGATAGTGGAAACAGATCCTTTATTGTTTGGGCATTGAGCTTCCTATAACCCACATAGACCCTAAGTTTATTGCTTTCTCAATCATGACCTGCCACTTCGTCAGGATAGTGGAAATGGATCCTTTATGGTTTGGGAATTAAGCTTTCTATAACCAACATACACCCTAAGTATATTGTTTTTCTTGGGTACTACAACTATAGGGAACAACCACTTACTACTTCAAACCTCTAAAAATGAACCCAACTTGTCAATCTCTTCCTTGACCTTCTAAGCATATTTCAAATTTATTTTATATTTATGCCAATTTGAGGTGGAATTTATTGTTGGTACACTTGAGGATCTACTCTTTTTATATCAGTGTTGGACTTATTCTATTGCATCATCAAAGGGTGTCACCACTACAGTCTTGTATATAGAAATTTTCTTGCTATGATGTCTCCTTCGAAGTGCCCTTCGAGGGTGATTCCTACATGAGCTTGTTTAAGAATAGCAACATACCCATCTTCACATACACAGAGTCTTAAGACATCATCTTTACATGCGTAGAGTCTTAAGACATCATATTCAAAGGAGCTTGCTGTGATGTCTCCTTCAAAGTGCCCTTCAAGGGTGACTCCTGCATGAGCTTGTTTAAGAATATCAACATACTCATCTTCACATACCCAGAGTCTTAAGACATCATCTTTCCATGAGTAGAGTCTTAAGACATCATATTTTCCTCTCATGTAGAGTTATCATAAAATGAGGGTGTATGAGGCTGCTGCCTTCACATAACTGGAATTTTCATAGGGAGATGATCTCATCTAAGGGAAGTCCATTGCTCAAGTAATCAACAATCTTATAACTCCACCCTTGCACTAAGCTTATTTGAAATAGAGACATGTCTAGGAGATCATCCTCGACCCCTATGGAAATTCTCAACAAGTGATTAGCTCTGGAATGAGACGTTCCTTTATGAACCAACATGATGAAATCAAATTCAAGAAGAAGTAATAACCACCTCATAATTCACCCAAGGTGCATGATTTGTTCATAAGGTAAAGCAAAGCGTGATGGTGTACAAAAAATATAAACTTATTCGCCCAAGAGATAATGGCAAAACTTCTTCACCCCATAAACCATCACCAAGTCCTCCCTCTCTATGGTTGTATAATTATTCTCTAGATCATTGAGTTGTCTATTGGCATACCTAATAGGAAAATTCCATGTTCTTTTTTCCAAGTCAAGCTAAGATGCATCCTCTAGTGTAAGCTGATGCATCTATATGTATGTGGAAGAAGACATCCCACCTTGGTGCTATGAGAATCAAAGATATTATCAAGGCCTCTGCAAGTTTATGGAATTACTCTTCACATTCGTCAATCCATACAAAACATACCAATAGGACACATAGTGGTCTAGCAATTTTCTTATACATGAATATGAAGCACCTATAATACCCCATGTGACCCATGAATCTTTGGATTGCCTTTGGTGTTTTGGGTCTTTTAAGCTCTATGATCACTTAGATCTTTCCTTCATCCATGGAGATTCTATTTTTAGACACCACATGCCCTAGGATTATGCCTTGTCTAACCATGAACTTGCACTTTTCAAGGTTCAAACATAGTCTGTAGTGTCGGCATCTTTCCAACACTAGACATAGATGGGGTATTTGCTCTCGTCTCAACTTTGAGTTCATGTAGAGATCATCCATGAAGATCTCTAGGAACTTTCATAGGAAATCCTTGTATCTTGTGTACATAAGTCTTTGAAACATAGTTGGCATGTTGGTTAAACCAAATGGCATTACTTTATATGTGAATGTTTTTTTATATTAGTCCTTTAGGTCTATGGATACTTGGTTGTACCCGAAAAATCCATCTAAGAAGATATAGGCTTATGTTCCTACCACTCTTTCTAGCACATGTTCAATGTTGTATGGTAGTGGATAATGATCTCTTACTAGCTGCATTCACTTTCTTTAGGTTTACACTCAATCTAAATCCACTTGGTGCAGCATAGGATACTCTTGGTTCCTCTATTTTCCCCCCTTTTTGGTGGTGGGAAACACACCTTTCTATTTTCCACTTTGTAGTTCTTGAATTGAGAAGGGACTTGTTTAGAGTTCCTTATCTCACTGGTCATTGAAGTAGAAGGCTCAACCTCTTTTTTACTCTCCCTGTTTTGTCTTCTTCGTCTAGACTTGGAAATCATTTTGGAGTCTATTGAGAATGTGTCGTCATAGGAGTTAGGGATTCTTTGAGGGCATATTGCCTCTCTTGGTTGAGCCTTTCTATGATGTGCTCATGGAGCAACCTCATATTCTCTATTTTAGCTACCTCTTAGAGATTTTCTAATGTTTATTTTTCATTTTCAAGCTCTTCGCGTGAGGCTAAGGTTTTACTTTGGGCGATTCTAGTTATGCCTTCCTCTCGGTGTTTCCTCTTTGGGTTCCTTATTTGAGACTCTCCTCATGAAATTCCTCTCTACTAGGCTCTAATAGTGTTATACCCTAAGATACTCTAAGAAAACATGGGAATTGGTGCTGTCGGCTCTTCTATTTCTAGCTAGGTCTATTGCACCAACTTTTATATATCGTTCAACTACGATATTTCCTCTCTCAGGGCAAGCTTGTAACTTCTTGGGAAGGGGTTCTTCAAGTCTTTTGAAGTTATACTTCTTTTCCACAGCTTTCTTGGTCATTTCAAGAAGCTCATCCTTACGGTCCGTTATGATCGATTCGTCTTCTCTTTCCTTGCCTTGTTCTTCATCGAGAGTGATTTGAACTGTCAATTCAGGGATAATTTCTATTTCCACATAGCTCGAATCATCAATCGGGTTTAACCCGTAGGGGGTTGTTTTTGTTCCTCCCAGACAGGACCATTAGGGCTATTTAACCACTTCTCTTCATCCAAGGTTATTTGATTTACTAAATCTATAACATCCTCGGTCTTAGCATAACCTCAATGGCCTTTCCCTTGTCTCATTACCACTAGGAGATTTTGGGGTCCCTTTGGTTGATTGGTTATTTTTGTTAGCTCTAAGGCGATTTCCCTTACTACGATTATTGCTTTGTTTCTTGTTTTTAGAATTTTTGGAAGTTTTTAGTGCTTGGATGATAGACGTAGGACTAGTTTAATTCTACTTTTGTTGGGCCAATGACCTAGTCACATAATATTTGCTGGTACTTCATGTTCCATTTCTAAAGAAGATTGGCATATAACACTAACTATGCCAAAGCTTGTTGGTGGTGGCTGCAGTGTGAAGATAGATGGATTTGGAGTTGTAGGCTTATGTGGGCTATAGATCAATGATCAAGTGATCTATGCCACACTTACTAATACACCATCTATCCAATGGTGGTGGATTTGTTAATACCATTTTAGGATTTGTCTTCCTAGTGCATTTTACCAATTTGTAGGGTCCTTGACATCTAAAATAAGCAAGAGGGGCTCTTGGGCCATTAATATACCATGGCTTGTTATCTCCCAATGTTATTGGCATTAAGATAGTCAACTATTGCTATCCCACATCATTGGTTTTGGTTGTCCCAAATGGTATTCACTTGTGGGTGGGCGGGCTCCTAGGGATTGAATCTAGATACTTAGCATAGAACTCCAATTTGCTAGGGGGTTCATCTAGAATGTGTTCACAACATAAACTAGCCTCATTAGCATGGTTCCTAATTGAATTGGCTGGTCGTAACACACAGAGGGGGGAACATTTGATGTTTCATATATGGGTTTCTCACTAGTGTAGGGTGGTTCATTACTACTTGAGTAGCATATGGTCCACCTTTAGGTGGGGGTGGTAAATGTCTATGGAATTTCCATAATGTAGGAACTCATGTCATTCTTGCCATTCATTATACATGGTAGTAGCTAGATGGTTCATGATTTCCATAACTCCTGCAATACATGCACCACTAAATCCCTCTTGCTCTCAAGACTGGGCACTCATGTAAATTGCACATCAAGTCATTTCATGCAAATGGCATGTCTCCCTAGGAGAGTCTTTCACTTCTTCTAGCCCTTTGATCACTACTTTGGCAATGTCTTCTATGCTTTCTTCTAGCCCTTTAATCATTGCCTTAGCTGTAGAATGGTCCCGCACATACCCATAGGCTAGTACTCTAACTAATTCTTTTGGAAAAGGTTCTAGGAGCACATTAGTCGTATGTGTCATTGGGTATCCCGCTACCAGTATCCCAATAGTTAATGGTAGGCTTGTAGCTCTCCGTTCAATTGACTATACGATCTTTCAATTTCCCATGCTCCTTGAGCTACTTATTTGAGTATTTACTCATTTTTGGGGGGTTTTCTTTATTTCTTCAATTTTTCTCCTCTCTACATTTGGATTAATCTGATTGGCCCCTCAAAACCTTAATCTGAAATTTTCAAAAAATCTGGACCCTTAGGCTAAGGTCTTTTTAGCATATTATAATTTATTTCTAACGCACCTTAGGAAATTCTTTTTAAACTTCTGTTTCGAGAGAATTTATTTTAATAAGAAAGGATATTTTTCCATCCAAAGATATCTAAAAACTAAGTTATCTCTCTCTAGAATATTTTCTCTCTCTAGACCAAAACAAGTAGAAACAAGATCTTTTATTATTCTGAAAAGGGGATTGATTATAGGGGAAGATACTGGACATCTTGAGGGGCTGGGGAGGAATCTTACATTTTTGTAATCCCCACACCCTACCTTAGACATTTCATATTGTATGTGGCCACCACCAAGGACCCATTGTAATATATGTATTTAAGTGACTTATGAGGGTGTGAAAGGTCACTTTTGATAATACAATCTACTATTGAGCTTAAGCTTGGGAGCTTCTTCCTTCTTACTTATCTTGGTCTCTTCTTAATTCTTGCATGCTTCCATGTTTATGCTTGTCTTTGGCTATAGAGTACTGTAGAGTTGCTTGCTTACGTGCCAATAAGTGCTTGAATGTATGTGCGTATGTACTTGAGGTGAGATTGCTTGATTCTTGCTACATAATAGCTAGATGTGGAGTATGAATCGGGAGATCCTTCCTTCTTACTTGTATTTTTCTCTTCTTAATTATTGTATGCTTCCATGTTTATGATTATCTTTAGCTATGTAGCAGTCTTATGATTATCTTTAGCTATGTAGTCTTATAGAGTTGCCTGATTACATGTATGAGTGCTTGTGTGTATGTGTGTGTGTGTGTGTGTGTGCTAGAGAATAGCTAGATGTGGGGGGGGAGAGAGAGAGAGAGAGAGAGAGAGAGAGAGAGAGAGAGAGAGAGAGAGAGAGAGAGAGGAAGCTTGCCAGCTTCTCCCTCATGTGTGATAAGATTGTGGAGGTCTAAGCATTGGATTATTAGAGCTTGAGGTTTCCATTCTCGGAACAATGTGCTGTCATGACTCTAGATGGGTTTGTACACCTTGGTGTTGACATGCTTGTTATGAGAAATGGAGTGAGAGGAGAGGAAGCTTGCTAGCTTTTCCCTCATGTGTGAGAAGATTGTGGAGGTCTAAGCATTGGATCGTTAGAGCTTGAGGGCTTGATCACCCTTGAGGTTTCCATTCTCGGAGCAATGTGCTGTCATGACTCTAGATGGGTATGTACACCTTGGTTTTGACATGCTTGTTATGAAACTTCTCTATACAAGAGGCATTGCTACTACTTCTAGGGAGTAGAACTAGTGCTAGAGTGCAATAGAGACACTCTATCAATCCATTATTTACTGTTTCTTATCCATGAGTTGCAAAATTTATGGTAGAGTAATTGTCTGTTGAGTTTAGGGTTTGTTTAAGTGATTAGGAGTGAAGTATGTGTGATTAGATTGAGCTTTTCCTAATCCATAACTCTTCTTTTGTGTTTTTTGTTATTTTTGCTTCATTGCAAAGATGGATGGTTGAGTTGAGCTCCTCCTTGCAAGATTGATGTTAGAAATCTCTCTTGTTAGGCTTTTCCAATTGCCATCATAAGCATTAGATTAGGTTAAATAGGCTAACTAATAGGTTAAACTAGTAATTTTCCTACTATGTTTGAAGGGCAAAAATTGGCCCATTCTTTCAATTAATTCACAATAAGCATTCATTTTGAAGTTTGCATGGTAGAATAACCATCTTGGAACCATTGTTAAGCTGGGTACAAAGCAAAAAACTTGAAAAAGTAAGGAAAATACTAGTAAAGTGGAATCATTTCCCAATCAGATCGTTTCAATCCTAGAAGTAGGATCGTTTGGGTTGCCAGATCTAATCCCTAAAGTCATATCGTTTTGACTAGGAGGCTACCCACGATCATTTTGACCTAACATCTGGAATCATCTAGGTGCCATCATGAGCTACATTAATTAGTCAATAACCATTGTGATCATGGGAGGAGTCAGTGCCACAATACCTGCCAAATCTATAGTGAATATTTTCTTTTAAATTTATCCCAAGATGAAATAAAGCACTCTAATCTAATCAATTTTCACTTCTAAAGAGTAATCAATAGGAAAAGTTTAACTCAATTTATTTATTACTCATTTTAGGATAAAGAAAGGCTGAAATTCTTAATGAAGAGAAGGGGGAAGCCTTTTTATCAAGGGTTATAATCTACATTCACATTAAAAGGCAAAGAATTCAGAAAACCATGGATTAGAATTTAAAAAAAAAGTAGAATTAATAACTTATATGGAGTTTTGTAAGCTTTCCTTTGGCTTGAGGGATTGAGGGTTCTACTCTTGTTTGGATCAAGAGTGGCCACCAATTCTTTGTAGAGGAATTAGTCAAAAACAAGTGAATTATCAAGTGAATTCAATGTTTTTGGCTCTGGGGAGGAGTAGAGTAATAGTGCATAAACACTATTAAGCTTTTACAAAGGGGGAGGCTTCTATTTATAGGAAAAAGTGAGCCTCAAACCAAGCAAACTAATTCTAAAATTTTCCAGATCAGTTTGGTCAATTTTTGACCATTTTTGGATTAGTTTACCTTACTTTTTGGAACTAGACATGAATTAGGAGAGAGCAGAGATGAAATATCTCATTTTATTGATTTAAAATGGAAAGCAATGATGAGAAAAAAGGTGCCTCCTTCATGAGGGGGAATCCCCATTTTGAGGTGTCAAAATTTTATTTTTTAAATATTTCCTTTGGTCCTTAGTCCACTCTTCATCTTATGTGAGTATTTACTCATTTTTGGGGGGTTTTCTTTATTTATTTAATTTATCTCCTCTCTACATTTGGATTAATCTGATTGGCCCCTCAGAACCTTAATCTAAGATTTTCAGAAAATCTGGACCCTTCGGCTAAGGTCTTTTTAGCATATTATAATTTATTTCTAATGCACCTTAGGAAATTCTTTTTAAACGTCTGTTTCGGGGGATTTATTTTAATAAGAAAGGATATTTTTCCATCCAAAGATATCTAAAAACTGAGTTACCTCTCTCTAGAACATTTTCTCTCTCTCTAGGCCAAAACAAGTAGAAACAAGATCCTTTATTATTTTGAAAAGGGGATTGATTAGAGGGGAAGATACTGGACATCTTGAGGGGTTGGGGAGGAATCTTATATTCTCTCCCACTTAAAAAACGTGAGATGTCCTCATCTCGCAAAGTGGGGGTAATCTCGCATCAGTTCGGCTTCTTTCTCCCAGGTGGCATCTTTAAAAGGATAGAACTTCCATTTGACTAAATTCTCTCAGAATTTTGTTCCTTGAGAACCTTCTCTCGAGCGAACATTAAGGATTTCTTCATGTTGGAGTTCCATCAGTCCTTGGGTTGAAGAAGTTAAGAGTTCATCATTAAGCACATGATTCGGGCTCGGTACATTCTTAAGTAGGCTGACATGAAATACATTATGTACTTTGAGATGAGGAGGCAGAAGTTCATAGGCTAAGTCACCTACTTTCTTTGTAATAAGAGTTCCTAGTGCTTCAAAAAATGCAATCCAGAATCTTGACGTGAACTTTGGATCTCGGTCACTTACTATTCTCTTGGGTAGGCCATGCGATTTGAAGATTTCCTTGAGGAACAATCTGGCCACATCCACTCTGCAGTGTAGGTTTCTTTGACTGGAATCAGATGGGAAACTTTGGTTAGTCTATAAACTACCACGAAGATGGAGTTGTAACTTGATTGCACTGAAGGTAGTCCAGTAATAAAATCCATACTGATACATTTCCACTTCATCTGGGGGATGTCTAATGGATGTAACTTCCCAGGCATTTATACTCTTTCTGCTTTGACTTTCTGACAATTCAGGCATTGACGTACATGATTAAGTACATCCCTTTTTAGTCCAGGCCAAAAGAAGCTTTTCTTCACAGACATGTAGGTCTTGATGAAACCTGGATGTCTTGCAATAAGGCTATCATGGGCTTCATTCAGAATTTGACCTTTAGTTCTCTCATCATTGGGAATGCATAGCCTGCTATTATAATACATAATTCCATCATCCAGGCTGTACCCTTGAACTCGGTTCAACTCCTGATGAGGAGTTTTGCTTTCCTGCATAAGTCGGGTAGCAATAGGGCCAAAGAATCTATCCTGCATGATCTTCTCTCTTACGTCAATAATCAATGGATTTAACACCACTGTGATTGCAAACAAGTAGGCTTTTCTGCTGAGGGCATCTGCTACCACATTTTCTTTGCCTGGGCGGTACTTGATTTCAAAATCAAATTCCTGCAGGGTCTGCATCCACCTTCTTTGGTGCATGTTGAGATCCTTCTGAGTGAAGATCCACTTTAAGCTCTGATGATCTATCATCAAAGTGAATCTTTGACCCAGTAGGTAATGTCTCCACAACTTCAAGGCATACTGAAAGTAACTCCAGGTCATGGTTGACATCATAATTTCTCTCATGCGTTCTGAGTTTTTGGGATTCATAGGCCACTGCATGACCTTCCTACATGAGTGCACCTCCCAGGGCAAAACCACTGGCATCAGTTCCTACCTCAAAGAGGGTAGAGAGAAATCTAGCAATTTCAGAACGAGATTGGTTACCAAGGCGGTCTTCAGCTTATCAAAAGCGCTCTGACACCTAGCAGACCATTGGAATGGGATATTCTTCTTGAGAAGATTAGTGAGGGGGGAAGCTATGAGAGCATACTTAGGTATAAAAATTCTATACCAACCAGTCAGTCTATACCAACCAGTTAGTCCCAATAATCCTCTGACTTCTTTCACTGTCTTTGGTTTAGGCCAATCTATGACGACTTGGACTTTTGCAGAATCTAGAGAAATCCCGTCTTTGGAGACCAGAAAGCCCAAGTATTCAACATGGTCAACAGAGAAAGTGCATTTGTGCTTTTTAGCAAAGAGTTGGTGCTTCCTTAGAATCTCAAGAACTTTTCAGACGTGAGCTTCATGGTCAGCTGCATTCTTTGAGTAAATCAGAATATCATCAAAGAAAACAAGAACAAAATCATCCAAGTATTCTCTGAGAATGTCTTGCATTAGGCGGTTGAATGAGGCGGTTGCATTAGGCGGTTGAATGTAGCTGGGGCATTTGTCAATCCAAACGGCATGACTATAAATTCATAGTGCCCATAATGAGTATTGATGGGACTGTCTTTGGAATATCTTGCTCATTAATTCTGATCTGGTAATACCCTGATTTGAGATCTATCTTTGTGAAGATCTGGTAGCCTATCCACCAGAAGCTCATCGGTTATGGGGATAGGATACTTATTCTAAAACTGTCAGCTGATTGAGACCTCTGTAGTCCACACAGAGTCTTAACGTTCCATCTTTCTTTTTCTGAAAGAGAACTGGCACTCCCCAAGGTGAAACACTGGGTCTTACAAACCCTTGTTCTAATAGCTGCCTGAGCTAGTCCTTGAGTTCAATGGCTTTAGGGACTGGCATTCTGTACGTGCGCTGGGCTACTAGCTGAGCTTCGGTGGTCAATTCTGTCACATGATCTACTTTTCCCGAATCGGAGGCATCTCAGTTAGCTCTGCATTGGGAATAAATCATCATATTCACTTAACCATTCTGGTTCTTTAGCTTTTAACTTTGTGTCTACTACTGGATTCATTTTGACAACAAAAATGAGCTATTTCTTTCTAAGTCCTTTCAGTAACTTAGAAGCTTTTACTAATTACAGACTTGGGGATCCTGAAATTCCGATTCCTTGAACTTTGTTTTCGTGAAGGTCACGGAAGGAAATGGTTCCATTATGACAATGAATGTCAGCTTGATTTTTATGGAACCAATCCATTCCAAGGATCCCGTCGAAAACTCCCAAAGGTAGGACTCTGAAGTGATAGTCAGTTATATTCCCATCTAGATTGAATCGAATACGATCTGTCTCATGGTGGTGAGTGAAAAGGATCTTCCCACTGGCCAATTCAACTTGCATAGGTTTCCCTGATTTCTAATCTAAGACTAGCTTACGCAAGCATCCAAGGGAACTAAATGAATGAGTACTGCCTGAATCAATCAAAAGTTTGAATGACTTACCCTTATACTCAGCTAGAGTATGGATGACTTACCCTTATACTCAGCTGGAGTATGGATGACTTACTCTTATACTCAGCTGGAGTATGGATGACTGAGAATTGACGATTTGGCCCTTGGTTTTCAATTGCGGCATAAATCTGGCCTCTTTTGTCTTCCACTACTTCTGCTATTGTAACCACTCTGGCTACTGCTGCTCTGCTGAGGCAGAACTCTTTCTCTTTGGTTACCCAGTTCTCGGAGGGAGTTCTGAGATTACTCTGTACAGAGGCAGATGGCTGAGCTAGATTCCTCCTGGGATTGCCCTGATTTTGACGAGAAAGATCTAGATTTGACTGATAGGAAGGGGCTGGTCTCTGCATTATTCTAGGTCCTTGACTTCCCTGTCCTCTTGACATGGCAAGAGTCAGGCAGTCTTTAAGCTGGTGACCAAAACCCTGACATTCAAAACATCTGTTCTCACTTCTAAGCTCCTCCCTGAAAAAGGTGGGGCTCCTGAGAAAGTGTTCTAAGGGAAGGGTCTTCCTTCACTTTAGAATCTGTCAGCATCTTGATTCTGCTGAACTGGGGCCTTGCTGCCTCTTTGGGGGTGGATAGTTTGTAGTACTTCCTAGGGTTTGGAACCTTTTAAAGCTTGAGGGTGCACACCTTGGCAGGACCTTGACAACAAATGCCTTGGCAAAGTCCTTTGCCATTCGGATAGCTTCTGCCATTGAGACTGGTTTGGCATTTTTCACTAAAGTATCCAATGTCTCATTCATTCCTTGAATGAATCTAGCCACATCAGCTGCTCTTCATCCAAAAGTGGAGAATATTTGAGGAGAAGGGCAAATGCCTGATGGTACTCTTCAATTGTCTGACTATCCTGCTTCAATTCCAAGAACTCGTTCATTTTGGTTTCCAAGAAGCTCGGAGGACAGAACCTTTTCCTGAGGTATGCTTTAAGATGTGACCAGGTGGTCTGGGTATTTTGGTCGAGATGGTTTGTCTCGCAATGGTTCCTCCATGCGACACTGGTCATTTCCACAATCTTTAATCTGGTGAGAGCCATCTTGCTCCTCTCATTGTAACCGATTACATCAAAGTACTCTTCCATGGCCTCAATCCATTTTTCCATTGTTTCTCCTAACTGTTCCCCTTCACCCTTAAATGGACCAGGTTGGGATCGGTGCAGGGCTTTACGGATCTAACTCTTCATCATCGATAAGAGGATTCGGTTGCCTAGCACGGGCTGCGCGCCTCATGATTCTAACAAAACGAGATTTTTGTCAACTTAACTTTGGCATCAGATTTATGATTATTTAATTTTTGAGATTTATTTCTTAAACAATAATTATTCCATCATAATTCTTAAAAACAAGATTCACTCTGATAATTTTATTAACCAAAATTTACAACATCGTACCGAAGGCGTACCATTTTAACCATACCGAGGCTCGTTAAGACCTGGGCAGGCTTTGCCACGTGAGCTGTCCTTTGAACACTCCCCGCCAGCTGTTGCAACCGAACTTTCCTTAGAAAAAACACATATACCAAATGCTCCCTCCAGCATTCTGGCGTAAGACAGTCCTTTAAGAAAATAGGGTTTCTATGCAAGTTTTCAATTTTGATTTTCTTTTGAATACAATGAGTATATCTTAAATCCGTATCCCCAAAACTTCATACTCCTAATACTTAATTTTAAAACAAAATTCCTCAAATTCTGTAACCTTGATCCTCAGATCAATTCAAAGGGTCTCAACTTAGTTTTCAGATTTGGTGGGGGGTGATTTGAGTGTATTTTCCTGAACTGGTCACATCGTCTTTCCTTGAAACTGATGAAAGAGTTTGGTCTTGGTCATAGTCTGATAAGGTTCTTCCTGAACTATCTTTCTCAAAAAGGGGGTGATATTTTAATTATTATTTTATTGAATTTCATTCATTGAATATTCACTTAACTGATTTCTAAACTAATTATAAATTTCGATGAGGAATAAATTAATCATTTATCTGTATTTTCGACTTCGATAGATTTTTTGAATTTTCTCATTACAATTCCAAGTGAATATGAAACGATAGAAATTTCTCTCTCAGAATATTTACTTATTCAGTTTATCAATATTCATGGAATTTAAACATAGAATTAAAGAGAACTCTAATTTTGATATAAAAATTCATTATGCATCTATTTATGCATAAAATCCAACTTCAATGGAAATAACACCTTTATATAAAAGAAAATCCTTTTATGCATCTATTTATGCATAAAATCAATTTAATACGAATAACACTTTTAAAATAAAAAGAATTTCTGTTATGCATCCTTCCATGCATAGAAATTGAATTCAATGAAAATAACGCTTTTATAATAAAAAAATATCCAATATGCATCTTTCCATGCATAGAATTTAAATCTAATGAAAATAACACTTTTATAATAAAAAAATTTCTTTTATACATCTTTCCATGCATAAAAATTAAATCTAATGAAAATAACACTTTTATAATTAAAAATTTTCTATTATACATCTTTCCATGCATAGAAATTAAATCTAATGAAAATAACACTTTTATAATTAAAAATATATCCAATATGCATTTTTCTATGCATAGAATTTAAATCTAATGAAAATAACACTTTTAAAAATAAAAAAATTCTTTTAGAATGCACAAACGGTGGGGATTATTCGTTTAGAATAACATAAAGATAAAACTTATTTCCACAAAATTTAAGAAAATTTTTCCATAACCTCCTTTGTATGGCTGACCATTTCTCAATTTTTACATTCTAAATGTACTTTAAAATTTATCCCAAGATGAAATAAAGCACTCTAATCTAATCAATTTTCACTTCTAAAGAGTAATCAATAGGAAAAGTTTAACTCAATTTGTTTGTTACTTATTTTAGGATAAAGAAAGGCTGAAATTCTTAATAAAGAGAAGGGGGAAGCCTTTTCATCAAGGCTTATAATCCATATTCACATTAAAAAGCAAAGAATTCAGAAAACCATAGATTAGAATTTTAAAAAAAGTAGAATAATAACTTACAAGGAGTTTGGTAATCTTTCCTTTGGCTTGAGGGATTGAGGGTTCTACTCTTGTTTGGATCAAGAGTGGCCACCAATTCTTTGTAGATGAATTAGTCAAAAACAAGTGAATTATCAAGTGAATTCAATGTTTTTGGCTTTGGGGAGGAGTAGAGTAACAGTGCATAAACACTATTAAGCTTTTACAAAGGGGGAGGCTTCTATTTATAGGAAAAAGTGAGCCTCAAACCAACAAACTGATTCTAGAATTTTCCAAATCAGTTTGGTCAATTTTTGACCATTTTTGGGTCAGTTTAGCTTACTTTTTGGAACTAGACTTGAATTAGGAGATAGGAGAGATGAAATATCTCATTTTATTAATTTAAAATGAAAAGCAATGATGAGAAAAAAGGCGCCTCCTTCATGAGGGGGAATCCCCATTTTGAGGTGTCAAAAATTCATTTTTTAAATATTTCCTTTAGTCCTTAGTCCACTCTTCATCTTATGCGAGTATTGTAAGATTCCTCCTCAGAGCCTGAATATCAAATAAGCCTCTACTTCAATCCCTTGTAATCATTCTATGATTCTGAATACAAGACAATATCATTCTTCCTTGTTTTGCCTAATGAGATAAACAAATTCTAGAGAGTGGTAAATCAAAATTGGGATATTTTTAGATAAATAAATTCTTCAAATATCGAAAAAAAGTTTAGAAAACAGAAAATCAAAATAGATTTTCCAAGGTGCAATTGGAATTAATTAAAATTGATTGAGAAGACCTTAGCCTAAGGGTCCAGATTCTTGAAATTTTTTTGATTATGGTCCAATTAAGGTTCTTATGGACCAATAAGATTAATCCAAGTGTTGGGACAAGATAAATCCAAAGAACAAAAGAAAATACCCAAAAATGAGTAAAAGCCCACATAAGATGAAGAGTTGACCAAGTACTAGGTTTATTAGTTAAAAATTAGTGTATTAATTTAAAAAATGAGATATTTTGGAGTAATCATGCATTTTTGACACATGTGTAAGGAAAAGGGAGACTTTTAAGGAGGCACCTATTTCACATACTTAGGTGAGTTTAAAACTAAAAAATAATTGGATATTTTTATCTCCTCTCTCCTAAATCAAACCAAATAAAAAAGGAGCCAAACTGGTCCAAAACTTATCCAAATTCAGCCAAACTGAAGCTGAAAAATTCTAGAATTCAGGTGGACTCAGTTAGTGGCCTCCTTCTCCTATAAATAAACCCTCATTTCTTTGTATTATTATCTGTGAGAACTAAACTATACCGGTATTACTCTAAACTAAGCTTAATTTCTATTATCCTCTAAAAACCTCTACAAAATTGAAGAGATTGGAGCTTCTCTCTCTCTTCAATCTTCCTTGGTGACTCCTACAACATACCAAACGAAATTGATTGGTTGGGGGCCTCTACAGTGACTAAAGAATCAAGCATTTTAGGAGGTAAAGAGTGGATTATGGTCTTTTTTCTATAATTTCTAAATTTTTCTTTCTTCTCAACCCCTCTCAAGCTATCAGTTTAAATCCTAAGAAGACCTTGTTCTATGGGAAGGGATCATCGACTGTGCCTCGGAAATGAGGAAAAAAGCAGTGATTCCATAGACCAAGTGCAAGTTTCTTCTTGATCTGACCATGTGACTTCCTTCAGGCTTGGTCAGATCAGTTTAATTTAGTCAAGACTCGACTCGTTAGAGTAATCTCCTAGTTAAAAGATTTTTCACCTTCCTGCTTGGTGGAATCACCCGTGTCTTCCGGGTGAGGGGAGTCTTTCGAGCCCTAGAGGGACCGCCCCCGGGCTAGCCTCTCATCTAGGACATCCGTAGGTGAGGCCCGCGAGTGTGCAAGACCCCTGCCCCGCGTGGGAGGCCGACGTCGATTCCGCCACCGCGCCGGTAGGAGCCCTGGAGCAGGTGAGCGGGGACCTCACAGCTAGTATCAGAGCGTTGTTGAAAGCTAATAAGGATAAACAAATTCTTATGAGAAATTGATAATAAAAACTCAGAAAAAGCGTTTTTCATAATGTATTTTCATTCCGAAAGCTTCTTTAATGAAGAATTTTTAATCAAAGAAATTATTTTCATAGATGGAAGTTCCCTATTTTTCTGGTATTCCCGACCTCACCCAGTCTCAAGATATGACTGTGTTTGCCTCTGTGAGCATCTCATCTCTTCCGCTTCAACTCGAACAAGTCGAGCAAGACTCGCACACTATTTCGAGGATTTATATTTTCCTGACCCAGTGGAGAGACGACATCATAAGTGGTTTGCAGGGCAGTATGTCCACGCCTCTTGCGAGCGACCGACATGCAATGTTGAGGAAGAACCTCTCATTGGCAATGATTCTATTAAAGCTGAAAATGGTGCGTGGTGTCATTCTATATCATTCGACGCCTCGAAATTTCAGTCTTTCATACCAAGTCTACAGACTCCTTAGTTGCTTTATTCCTAAGGAGAAGATAATAGCTCCCTTGTGAGTAAGTGAACATTTGTATCAGGGCATGGCTATGGCCTAGTACCATCGTCTCATGCGTCTATCGAGGAGATTTTGAATTCTGGAGCCGAGCTGCTCTTTTCTATGTACGTATTGCAAATTTTATATAAATAAAGAAATGTTTTCTGGAGAAAAATTCCTTGTTGTATAAGTGATTGTTTATGGACGAACTGTTAAAGAAAAATCTGTTATTAGACATATGTCATAGATATCCAATAAGATCATTGTCTTGTTTAAGAAATTATTTTTCGAACCTCTTAAGTCTTAGGATCTCGTGGGCGATATCAAAATAAAAATTTAATAATATATAATTTTTGGCAAAATCATGAGACGAGGAAACCGTGGCCGTCAGCCAGACCCTCTCTCTGAAGATGATGAGCTTGACCCTGATGTTCGCAAGGCTCTTCACCGCAAGGCTCTTCATAGGACTCAGCCACCACGACCCTTCAAAGGAGAAGGGGAGAACCTGGGCGAGAGGCTGTGGAGAAATGGATGGAAGCCCATGGAAGAATATTTTGATGTCATAGGCTACAATGAGTGGAGCAAAATGGCTCTTGCGCCAGGCTAAAAATAGTGGAAATAGCCAGGGTGGCATGGAGGAACCACTGTGACACCAACCGTCTGGACAGAAATACTCAGTGCTGGACCGACCTTAAAACCTATTTGAGAAAGAGATTTTGTCCCCTTGGATTTTGGGAAACCAAAATGAATGAATTCTTAGAGCTAAAGCAGGGGAGCAAAACCATCGAGGAATATCACCAGGCCTTTGCTCTTCTACTCAAATATTCACCACCTCTAGATGAAGAGCAACTCATGGCCAGGTTCATTCGGGGAATGAACGACCCTTGGATACACTAGTCAAAAATGCCAAGCCAGTGTCCATGGCAGAAGCTGTCAGAATGGCGAAGGACTTTACCAAAGCCTTCATCATAAAAGTCCCGCCAAAGCCAGCTCCCTCATCCTTCAAGAGATTTCAGACACCGAGAAGTTCTTCCAACTTTCCACCTCCAAAGAGACACCAAGGTTCTAACCAGAATGTGGAGACGGGAAGCTTCAGAAATGAAGGAAGACCTTTTCCTCGAAGTACATTCTCAGGAACTCCGGCTCTCTCTAGAATGCAAAGGGAAGACCTTCGAAGCGAGAATAGATGCTTTAGATGTTGACTTGGGCACCAGCTCAAGGATTGCCCATCTCCTTCTCTGGGCCAAGGAAGCCAGGGTCTCAAAATTCCGAGACATACTCCTTATATCAGTCCAATCAGGGTCCCCAACCACCACCGCTAAAATCAGGGTAACCCCAGAAGAGTGCCAGCTCAGCCTGCAGCCTCCATAATGCAAAGCAATCTCCAAACTCCCTCCCAAAATTGGAATAACCAAAGAGAGAGAGTTCCACCTCAGACCGCAGCAGCCAAAGCAATCACCATAGCTGAGGAAGTGGAGGATGAGAAAGGATAGATCTATGCAGCAATTGAGCATCAGGGGAATAACCGTCAATTCTCAGTCCTCCAGACTCCATCAGAGTACCAAGGTAAGAAATTCAAGCTTTTGATTGATTCAGGCAGTCAGGATGTCTGCGTAAATTAGTCCTAAATAAAAAATCAGGGAAACCTATGCAAGTGGAATTAGCCAGTGGGAAGATTCTTTTCACTCACCTTGAGACTGACCTTATTCAGTTTAGCTTAGATGGGAACGTAATAGAGTGCCACTTCAGAGTCCTACCTCTAGGAATATATGACAGAATCCTTGGAATGGATTGGCTCCAAAAGAATCAGGCTGACATTCATTTGTCACAAAGGAACCATCTCTTTCCTAGACCTTCACGGGAATAAAGTTCAAGGAATTGGAATTTTTGGATCCCTAGTGCTGCAATTAGTCAAGGCTTCCAAATTATTAAAAGGGCTTAGAAAAAGGCAACCTATGTATGTCGTTAAAATGAATCCGCGGTAGACATAAAATGCAAGACTAAAGAACCAGAGTGGTTAAGTGAGTATGCAGATGTATTTCTTGAAGAGCTGATTGAGATGCCTCCGTCTCGTGAAGTAGATCATGAGATCGAATTAACCCCCGAAGCTCAGTCGGTAGCCTAGAGTGCATATAAAATGCCAGAAGCCATAGAACTTAAGGAACAATTAAGACAACTGTTAGAGCAGGGATTCGTCAGACCCAGTGTCTCACCTTGGGGTGCGCCCGTTCTCTTTCAAAAGAAGAAAGATGGAATGTTAAGACTCTGTATTGACTACAGAGGACTGGATCAATTAACAATTAAGAATAAGTATCCTATTCCTAGGATTGATGAACTTCTGGATCGGTTAAGTGGTACCCAAATGTTTACAAAGATAGATCTCAAATCTGGGTACTACTAGATCAGAATCAAGGAGTAAGACATCCCAAAGACAGCATTCAATACTCGTTATGGGCATTATGAGTTCATAGTCATGCCATTTGGATTAACTAATGCCCTGGCGACATTCAATCGTCTTATGCAAGATATTCTCAAAGAATACTTAGATGATTTTGTTCTTTCTTCTTTGATAATATCTTAGTATACTTGAAGAATGCTACAGAGACCATGAAGATCATGTGCGCAAAGTCTTGGAAATCCTAAGGAAACACCAACTCTTTGCAAAGAAGAGCAAGTGTTCCTTCTCTGTTGACCAAGTGGAATACTTGGGATTCATAGTGTCAAAGGATGGGATTTCTCTTGACCCCACAAAGATCCAAGCAGTAGTTGAATGGCCAGAACCCAAGTCAGTAAAGGAAGTAAGAGGATTCCTAGGGTTAACTGGATGGTATAGGATCTTTATACCTAGGTATGCTCAAATAGCATCCCCTTAATTTTTGTACTATAATGGACTTGGAATTTTGGAAAATGATGATCGAAAATATTATGATTTTATTCAAGGATTGTCTTAAAGCCAGTCGAATCTATTATAAATGGCAATTTCATATTGGGTGTGTATGTGGTGTGCCTATTTGATTTTTGTATGAATTGCCGGCCAGGGTGCCTGGGAACTCTTTTCCTCGGTACTCGGACAAAAACCCAATCAAATCTTTATAAAGGAATCCCACCAATTCAGTGGTCGAGTGGTTGGCTAACCCATGGGCCGGATGGGGAAGGGATCATCGGTTGTGGCTCGAAAATGAGGAAAAAAGCGGTGATTCCATGGACCAAGTGCAAGTCTCTTCTTGATCTAACCATGTGACTTCAGGCTTGGTCAGATCAATTTAATTTAGTCAAGACTGGTCTCGTTAGAGTAATCTCCTAATTAAAAGATTTTTCACCTTCCTGGCGGAATCACCCGTGTCTTCCGAGCGAGGGGAGTCTTCCAGGCCCGGCCTCGAAGGGATCGCCCCCTTGGGCTAGCCTCTCGTCCTCCCGGACATCCGCGGGTGAGGCCCCGACTATGCAGGACCCCCGCCCCACGCGGGAGGCCGACACCGATTCTACCGCCCGGCAGGAGCCCTGGAGTGGGCGGGCAGGGACCTCACATAGCTGGTATCAGAGCATTGTTGAAAGCTAATAAGGATAAACAAATTCTTATCAGAAATTGATAATAAAAACTCAGAAAAAGCATTTTTCATAATGTATTTTCATTCCGTAAGCTTCTTTAATGAAGAATTTTTAATCAAAGAAATTGTTTTTATAGATGGAAGTTTCCTATTTATCTAGTATCCCCGACCTCACCCAGTCTCAAGATATGACTACGTTGCCTTCGAGCATCTCATCTCTTCCGCTTCAACTGGAACAAGCCGAGTAAGACTCGCACGCCATTTCGAGTATTTATATTTTCCTGACCTAGTGGAGAGATGACAGCATAAGTGGTTTGTTGGGCAGTATGTCCACGCCTCTTGCGAGCGATCGGTGTGCAACGCTGAGGCAGAACCTCTCATTGGCAATGATTCTGTTAAAGCTGAAAATGGTGCGTGGTGTCATTCTATATCATTCGACGCCTCGAAATTTCAGACTTTCATGCCAAGTCTACAAACTCCTTAGTTGCTTTATTCCTAAGGAGAAGATAATAGCTCCCTTGTCAGTAAGTGAACGTTTGTATCAAGGAATGTCTATGGCCTAGTACCGTCGTCTTATGCGTCTCCCGAGGAGATTTTGAATTCTGGAGCCGAGCTGCTCTATGTACATATTGCAACTTTTATATAAATAAAGAAATGTTTTCTGGAGAAAAATTTCCTTAAATGGACAAGGTTGGGATTGGTGCAGGGCTTTACGAACGTCCGGATCTAACTCTTCATCATCGGTAAGAGGATCCGGTTGCCTAGCATGGGCTGCGCGCCTCATGATTCTGACAAAACGAGATTTTTGGTCAACTTAACTTTGGCATCAGATTTATGATTATTTAATTTTTGAGATTTATTTCTTAAACAATAATTATTCCATCATAATTCTTAAAAACAAGATTCGCTCTGATAATTTTATTAACCAAAATTCACAACCACGAAAACAATTTGGAATCTTTTGCAAAACATCATTTATTATTAAAAGTTTTTGATATATACATAGAGCATCTTGGCTCCAAAAGTCACTGCCTCAATTGCATACGCATAAAAAGGCGATACTGCGATGGAAACATTCTATAATATACCTGATGATAAGGGTGCTGTAATTCTATTTCTAGGAATAAAGTGACTCAAAAGTCAAAAAATACGGCAAGAATTTCTAAAATTCGAGGGCGAATGATTAAAGAGTTGGACATAATGGACAACTCCAAGCCTTATCAAGATCATGGCTAGGGAGATATTCTGCCTAAGTCTTTGAAGCTGATTGGTATTGACATTAATACATTGCCCTCCACCAGAGAACCACATGTGCTGACGTCGCTCTACAGGATCAGGGAAGTATAGATCCTCAAAGTGACGAGCGAGCCTCACTCTGCTTTCTCGGGTTGTAGCAGAGTTAATGAGATGTTTGAAGGCAAAGGCGATCATATCCTAACTCTGGGAAAGTCCAGGAATGTTCATTTATCAATATTCATGGAATTCGAACATAGAATTAAAGAGAACTCTAATTTTGATATAAAAATTCATTATGCATTTATTTATGCATAAAATCAAACTTCAATGGAAATAACACCTTTATATAAAAGAATATCCTTTTATGCATCTATTTATGCATAAAATCAATTTAATAGGAATAACACTTTTAAAATAAAAAGAATTTCTGTTATGCATCCTTCCATGCATAGAAATTGAATTCAATGAAAATAACACTTTTATAATAAAAAAATATCCAATACGCATCTTTCTATGCATAGAAATTGAATCTAATGAAAATAACACTTTTATAATAAAAAATTTTCTTTTATGCATCTTTCCATGCATAGAAATTAAATGTAATGAAATTAACACTTTTATAATTAAAAATTTTCTTTTATGCATCTTTCCATGCATAGAAATTAAATCTAATGAAAATAACACTTTTATAATTAAAAAAATATCCAATATGCATCTTTCTATGCATAGAATTTAAATCTAATGAAAATAACACTTTTAAAAATAAAAAGAATTTCTTTTAGAATGCACAAACGGTGGGGATTATTCTTTGAGAATAACATAAAGATAAAACTTATTTCCACAAAATTTAAGAAAATTCTGCCATAACCTCCTTTGTATGGCTGACCATTTCTCAATTTTTACATTCTAAATTTACTTTAAAATTTATCCCAAGATGAAATAAAGCACTCTAATCTAATCAATTTTCACTTCTAAAGAGTAATCAATAGGAAAAGTTTAACTCAATTTGTTTGTTAATCATTTTAGGATAAAGAAAGGCTGAAATTCTTAATGAACAGAAGGGGGAAGCCTTTTCATCAAGGCTTATAATCCATATTCACATTAAAAAGCAAAGAATTCAGAAAACCATAGATTAGAATTTAAAAAAAAGTAGAATTAATAACTTACATGGAGTTTTGTAAGCTTTCCTTTGGCTTGAGGGTTTGAGGGTTCTACTCTTGTTTAGATCAAGAGTGGCCACCAATTCTTTGTAGATGAATTAGTAAAAAACAAGTGAATTATCAAGTGAATTCAATGTTTTTAGCTCTAGGGAGAAGTAAAGTAACAGTGCATAAACACTATTAAGCTTTTATAAAGGGGGAGGCTTCTATTTATAGGAAAAAGTGAGCCTCAAACCAACAAACTGATTCTAGAATTTTCCATATCAATTTGGTCAATTTTTGACCATTTTTGGGTCAGTTTAGCTTACTTTTTGGAACTACAGATGTCATAACTCAAAATTTTCATCCAATCCTTATTTCTCAACAAAACCAGTATCACTCTGGACTCTCCGTTGAGACCAGCTGGTTAGCAATAATGAGATCCAGTAAAACAGATTACAATAAACATTGGTCCATCATACAATATCTTCCTCGACATATGCATGATGTCCTCAGCACCGCGACCCTGTGCATCACCTGGTCAGAACCCTCCAGGATCCTCCTTAGGTGTCCTGGCACTTCACTCAGGGACCGCTTCGTCGGCCCTCATCCATCGTACCAGAAGCGCACCATGTACCGAGGCTGGTCAGGCTTTGCTGTGTGAGCTGTCCTTTCTTTGAACACTCCCTGCCAACTGTTGCAACCAAACTTCCCTTAGAAAAAACACATATACCAAATGCCTCCTCCAGCATTCTGGCGTAAGACGATCCTTTAAAAAAATAGGATTTCTATGCAAGTTTTCAGTTTTGATTTTCGTTTAAATACAATGAGTATATCTTAAATCGGTATTCCCAAAACTTCATACTCCTAATACTGAATTTTAAAATAGAATTCCTCAAATTCTGTAACCTTGATCCTCAGATCAATTCAAAGGGTCTCAACTTAGTTTCGAATTTGGTGGGTGATTTGAGTGTATTTTTCTGAACTGGTCACATCGTCTTTCCTTAAAACTGATGAAAGAGTTTGGTCTTGGTCATAGTCTGATTCAGGTTTTGAGTCTGATAAGGTTCTTCCTGAACTATCTTTCTCAAAAAAGGGGGTGATATTTCACTTACTATTTTACTGAATTTCATTCATTGAATATTCACTTAACTGATTTCTAAACTAATTACAAATTTTGATAAGGAATAAATTAATCATTTATCTGTATTTCTAACTTCGATAGATTTTTTGAATTTTCTCATTACAATTCTGAGTGAATATGAAACGATAGAAATTTCTCTCTCAGAGTATTTACTTATTCATTTATCAATATTCATGGAATTTAAACATAGAATTAAAGAGAACTCTAATTTTGATATAAAAATTCATTATGCATCTATTTATGCATAAAATCCAACTTCAATGGAAATAACACCTTTATATAAAAGAAAATCCTTTTATGCATCTATTTATGCATAAAATTAATTTAATAGGAATAACACTTTTAAAATAAAAAGAATTTTTGTTATGCATCCTTCCATGCATAGAAATTGAATTCAATGAAAATAACACTTTCACAATAAGAAAATATCCAATATGCATCTTTCTATGCATAGAAATTGAATCTAATGAAAATAATACTTTTATAATAAAAAAATTTTCATCTTTCCATGCATAAAAATTAAATCTAATGAAAATAACACTTTTATGATTAAAAAATTTCTTTTATGCATCTTTCCATGCATAAAAATTAAATCTAATGAAAATAACACTTTTATAATTAAAATAATATCTAATATGCATCTTTCTATGCATAGAAATTAAATCTAATGAAATAACACTTTTATAATTAAAAAAATATCCAATATGCATCTTTTTATGCATAGAAATTAAATCTAATGAAATAACACTTTTATAATTAAAAAATATCCAATATGCATCTTTCTATGCATAGAATTTAAATCTAATGAAAATAACACTTTTAAAAATAAAAAGAATTTCTTTTAGAATGCACAAAAACGGTGGGGATTATTCTTTTAGAATAACATGAAGATAAAACTTATTTCCATAAAATTAAAGAAAATTTTGCCATAACCTCCTTTGTATGGTTGACCATTTCTCAATTTTTACATTCTAAATTTACTTTAGAATTTATCCTAAGATGAAATAAAGCACTCTAATCTAATCAAATTTCACTTCTAAAGAGTAATCAATAGGAAAAGTTTAACTCAATTTTTTTGTTACTCATTTTAGGATAAAGAAAGGCTAAAATTCTTAATGAAGAGAAGGGGGAAGCCTTTTCATCAAGGCTTATAATCCATATTCACATTAAAAAGCAAAGAATTCAGAAAACCATAGATTAGATGTTAAAAAAAGTAGAATTAATAACTTACATGGAGTTTTGTAAGCTTTCCTTTGGCTTGAGGGATTGAGGGTTCTACTCTTGTTTGGATCAAGAGTGGCCACCAATTCTTTGTAGAGAAATTAGTCAAAATATGTGAATTATCAAGTGAATTCAATGTTTTTGACTCTGGGGAGGAGTAGATTAACAGTGCATAAACACTATTAAGCTTTTACAAAGGGAGAGGCTTCTATTTATAGGAAAAAGTGAGCCTCAAACCAAGCAAACTTATTCTAGAATTTTTCAGATCAGTTTGGTCAATTTTTGACCATTTTTGGGTCAGTTTAGATTACTTTTTGGAACTAGACTTGAATTAGGAGAGAGGAGAGATGAAATATCTCATTTTATTGATTTAAAATGGAAAGCAATGATGAGAAAAAATGTGCCTCCTTCATGAGGGGGAATCCCCATTTTGAGGTGTCAAAAATTTATTTTTTTAATATTTCCTTTGGTCCTTAGTCCACTGTTAATTTCGGCTCTAAGGGAGTGGCTACTACCCTTGCTCTCTCTCGAGGTATTGCCTCTCTTTGGTGGATGCCATTGTTTTCCCTCATCCCTTCGTCACTTATTGGGTCTAATGAGAAGGAATCCAAAATTTGGCATCATGTCTCTATGGAATAGAATGAGAATTCTTGCTCCTCTATTGGACTACCTCTTCTTGAAGTAATTTCCTCCTGAGGTTCTTTATTCTAGTTATCTTTGTTTCCCCCTCGGAAATTTTTTGGGTATATGTGTTACCTCCTTTGTCAATATACGTCATTTGACCCATGGCTACCTAGTAACACTTTCTCACTAGGGGTGCTTCATCAAGCAATTGAATGGATCCCTACATGTCCCTAGGAATATTAATGATTGTGTAGAGGTTTTACCTGACGCATCCTCATTGTTGACTCTAAGCCTCCTTAAGAACAATCTATCAATTACATAAGGGAATTGAGTCCTCACATTGGCTTTGTTTGGGCTTTGGTAGCTTCTTGTAATCTTCCGAGCCTTTCTATATGAATGGCCATGGGGTTGAAGGTCTAACCCTCTTGATGATCCTTATTTAGATATAGATCATGTTCGAGCCCAAATAGAACTCCTAACCCCTAGTCATTACCACTTTCATGGGTGTGGGTTGTTTGAGAGGTTTGGATAAATTCTATGTGAGGATAGCATTGGCCATCTCTCTAAGATTATCCCATTTGTGTATGAAGATTGGGTCTTGATTTGTTATATGGAAGCCATAACATTATTGTAAAAAGTACGCTACATTGGTCCCTGTGTTACTAGCCTAGCCTTTAACTTATTCGCTTATGGCCCTTCTCTCACCCATTGGTATTCTGACTTTAGGGCCTTTCAGCTCCTTCCAATGACTCTCCTATAAATGATTCATGATCTCATTCTGCCATTTCTATGTTTGGACATTAACTTGGGGTAATGCCCCACTAGCCTTGATCCCATAGTCCTGATCTAGTTTCTACTCTACTTCCAAACTAGAATTATGGGCTACTACGACAAATGCCCCACCAGTCTCGATCAATCCACAGTCATGATCTAGTTTCTAGTCTGCTTTTGAACTAGAATTGTGAGCTACTAGGGCGATTAGATTGACTCTTGGTCTTGTCCCACTCTCTAGTGTTGGCACGTATGATAACAGTTCATGCTCAAACATTGGGTTTGAGAATGAAGTTGTAATAATTTAGCCCAAACATAAATGCATAAGCACTTGGTCTAATGGTAGAATCACTTTTGCTGAGGTTCTTTTTATGGGTTTTCTTAGTTTTTTTCATGTTTTTGGGTTTTCTATGCTTTTTCCATGTTTATTGGCTTTTTGATCATTTTTCTTGATTTTTCAATGTTTTTGGTTATTTTTACAAATTTTCTTCAGGATTTACCAGTCATCAAATCCATGACATATTGAGACAAGTTTTTTGAAGTTTTTAAACCCTTTAGAATTTTATCTCAGTAGGATCAATGATCTTATACTTGGGTGATTCACCTCTGATGATTCTACTAGAAAACGATTCTTCTGGAAAATAATCTCACTAGAAACTATCCTAACCAAAACGATTCTAGATGGAACGATCCTTGTTAGAATAATTCAAGTCCAAATGATTCAATTAAAACAATTCAACTATAGGATGCTTCAAGAACTAGGCATTTCAAGAACTGGGCAATGCTGCTTTTGGGATTGGAATGATCAGTCCCGACGATTCTAAATTGGAATGATCATACCCGGTGATTCTAGATTTTGGATGATTCAGCCCTTAGATCGTGCGATTCAAGTTGACCCACAATCCAAGACATGAATCAGGTGATTTTACTTTTAGGATCGGCAATTATCTTTTCAAGATTAGTCGATTTGACTATCCTACCAACTCTCAATGTTTGTAGGCACCTTGAGGATAGTGCAATTATTTTAGAATGTAAAAATTAAGAAATGGTCAGTCATACAAAGGAGGTTATGGCAAAATTTTCTTAAATTTTGTGAAAATAAGTTTTATCTTTATGTTATTCTAAAAGAATAATCCCCACCGTTTGTGCATTCTAAAAGAAATTCTTTTTATTTTTAAAAGTGCTATTTTCATTAGATTTAAATTCTATGCATGGAAAGATGCATATTGGATATTTTTTTATTATAAAAGTGTTATTTTCATTGAATTCAATTTCTATGCATGGAAGGATGCATAACAGAAATTCTTTTTATTTTAAAAGTGTTATTCCTATTAAATTGATTTTATGCATAAATAGATGCATAAAAGGATTTTCTTTTATATAAAGGTGTTATTTCCATTAAAGTTGGATTTTATGCATAATGAATTTTTATATCAAAATTAGAGTTCTCTTTAATTCTATGTTTAAATTCCATGAATATTGATAAATGAATAAGTAAATACTCTGAGAGAGAATTTTCTATCGTTTCATATTCACTCGGAATTGTAATGAGAAAATTCAGAAAATCTATCAAAGTCGAAAATACAGATAAATGATTAATATATTCCTCATCGAAATTTGTAATTAGTTTAGAAATCAGTTAAGTGAATATTCAATGAATGAAATTCAGTAAAATAGTAATTGAAATATCACCCCCTTTTTGAGAAAGATAGTTCAGGAAGAACCTTATCAGACTCGAAACCTAAATCAGACTATGACCAAGACCAAACTCTTTCGTCAGTTTCAAGGAAAGACGATGTGACCAGTTCAGGAAAATACACTCAAATCACCCACCAAATTTGAAAACTAAGTTGAGACCCTTTGAATTGATATGAGGATCAAGGGTATAGAATTTGAGAAATTCTATTTTAAAATTAAGTATTAGGAGTATGAAGTTTTGGGGGATACGGATTTAAGATATACTCATTGTATTCAAAAGAAAATCAAAACTGAAAACTTGCATAGAAACCCTGTTTTCTTAAAGGACTGTCTGCCAGAATGCTGGAGGGAGCATTTGGTATATGTGTTTTTTCTAAGGGAAGTTCGGTTGCAACAGCTGGGAGGGAGTGTTCAAAGGACAGCTCACGCAGCAAAGCCTGCCCAGGTCTTAACGAGCCTCGATATGGTTAAAATGGTACGCTTTCGGTACGATGGACGAGGGCCGACGAAGCGGTCCCTGAGTGAAGCGCCAGAACACCTAAGGAGGATCTTGGAGGGTTCTGACCAAGCGATGCATGGGCTCATGGTGTCGAGGACACCCATGCGTATGTCGAGGAAGATATTGTATGATGGACCAATGTTTATTGTAATCTGTTTACTGGATCTCGTTGTGCTGACCAGCTAGTCTCAACAATGGAGAGTCCAGAATGATACTGTTTTTGTTGAGAAATAAGGATTGGATGAAAATTTTGAGCTATGATATCTGTTAACCAATAACTTATCAATGGATTGTTCTATAAGTTAAAGTTTAAAGAGGAGTGTGTGCATATCTGTATTCTAAAGCAAAAGTTAAGAAAGGCATTCAATTATGGGTGGGTGAGTACTTGTCTGGTTCTACCAATTCCAGTGGTTGGGCGGTGGCTAACCCATGGGCTAGATGAGGTGCTGAAATCAGTAGAGTTTTAATAATAAAATTGATTAATAAGAATACACTTAGAACTCGAGTAGTTAAATAAAAACCTGAAGACTTCTCAAATGAATAGATCAACAGCTGTGCCGCCTGATTCAATTAGAAAAAAAGCATTGATTTCTTCAAGTTAAGTCTGTAATAGTTTTCCTTCTATCTGGTTTAATCAGATGAAGGTTAGTTTAGTCTCTTCACCCCGTTAGAAAATTCGTTAAGAAATTCAAAAAGGTGGAATCGTCCCCGTTTTTCGGACAAGGAAAATTTTCTTGGTTTTGGTTTCGAAATGACCACCAGATTAGTCTTGTGCCGCTCGGACATTTGAGGACGAGGCCCCGAGTGGGAAACCTTGCCCCGCGCAAGAGGAATCCGGTGCGCAGAGGGGGCAGTAGGATCTCACAGAGCTGGTATCAGAGCGCTGTTGTAAACTTATGAAACAGCAGCAGAAATTGCTTAGATTTTTAAAGTAAATCTGGAAAATAATGTTTTCACTTGCTAAGATTATGTTTGAAATGAATTCATAAATTGAAATGGATTTTTAGATGGATACCCCAAATCTGTCTAGCATTCCTAGACTTTCCCAGAGTCAGGATATGATCGCCTTTACCTTCAAACATCTCATCAACTCTGCTACAACCTGAGAAAGCAGAGTGAGGCTCGCCCGTCACTTTGAGGATCTATACTTCCCTGATCCTGTAGAGCGACGTCAGCACATGTGGTTCTCTGGAGGGCAATGTATTAATGTCAATACCAATCAGCTTCAAAGTGGATACCCCAAATCTGTCTAGCATTCCTAGACTTTCCCAGAGTCAGGATATGATCGCCTTTGCCTTTAAACATCTCATCAACTCTGCTATAACGTGGAAAGCAGAGTGAGGTTCGCTCGTTACTTTGAGGATCTATACTTCCCTGATCCTGTAGAGCGACGTCAGCACATGTGGTTCTCTGGAGGGCAATGTATTAATGTCAATACCAATCAGCTTCAAAGACTTAGGCAGAATATCTCCCTAGTAGCCATGATCTTGATAAGGCTTAGAGTTGTTCATTATGTCCAACTCTTTAATCATTCATCCCTAAATTTTAGAAATTCTTGCCTATTTTTTAGACTTCTGAGTCGCTTTATTCCTAGAAGTAGAATTATAACACCCTTATCAGTGATGGATCGTGTATATCATAGCATGTCTCTATCGCAGTATCGCCTTTTTATGCATACGCAATTGAGGCAGTGACTTTTGAAGCCGAGATGCTCTATGTATATATATCAAAAACTTTTGATAATAAATGACGTTTTGCAAAAGATTCCAAATTGTTTTCGTGGTTGTGAATTTTGGTTAATAAAATTATCAGAGTGAATCTTGTTTTTAAGAATTATGATGGAATAATTATTGTTTAAGAAATAAATCTCAAAAATTAAATAATCATAAATCTGATGCCAAAGTTAAGTTGACAAAAATCTCATTTTGTTAGAATCATGAGGCGCGTGGCCCGTGCTAGGCAACAAGATCCTCTTACCGAGATGATGATGAAGAGTTAGATCCGGATGTTTGTAAAGCCCTGGACTGATCCCAATCTGGTCCATTTAAGGGTGAAGGGGAACAGTTAGGAGAAATAATGGAAAAATGGATTAAGGCCATGGAAGAGTACTTTGATGTAACCGGTTACAATGAGAGGAGCAAGATGGCTCTCATCAAATTAAAGATTGTGGAAACGGCCAGGGTGGTATGGAGGAACCATTGTGAGACAAACCATCTCGACCGAAATACCCATACCTCGTCACATCTTAAAGCGTACCTTAGGAAAAGGTTATGTCCTCCGGGCTTCCTGGAAACCAAAATGAACGAGTTCTTGGAATTGAAGCAGGATAGCCAGACAGTACCATCAAGCATTTGCCCTTCTCCTCAAATATTCTCCACTTTTGGATGAAGAGCAACTGATGGCTAGATTCATTCGAGGAATGAATGAGACATTGGATACTTTAATGAAAAATGCCAAACCAGTCTCAATGGCAGAAGCTGTCCGGATGGCAAAGGACTTTGCCAACACATTTGTTGTCAAGGTCCCGCCAAGGCCTATGCAACCTCAAGCTTTAAAAGGTTCCAAACCTCGGGAAGTGCTTCAAACTTTCCACCCCCAAAGAGGCAGCAAGGCCCCAGTCAGAATCGAGATGTTGGTAGATTCAGAAGTGAAGAAAGACCCTTTCCTCAGAACACTTTCTTAGGAGCCCCACCTTTTTCAAGGAACTAGAGGGAGGAGCTTAGAAGTGAGAACATACGTTTTGGATGTCAGGGTTTTGGTCACCAGCTTAAAGACTGCTCGACTCCTGTCATGTCAAGAGGATAGGAAAATCAAGGACCTAGAATAATGCAGAGACCAGCCCTTTCCTATCAGGCATCTCGTCAAAATCAGGACAATCCCAGGAGAAATCCAGCTCAGCCATTTGCCTCTGTACAGAGTAATCTCAGAACTCCCTCCGAGAACTGGGATAACCAAAGAGAAAGAGTTCTGCCCCATTTTGCAGAGCAGCCAGAGCGGTTACAATAGCAAAAGTAGTGGACGAGGAAAGAGGCCAGATTTATGCTGCAACTGAAAACCAAGTGCCAAATCGTCAATTCTTAGTCATCCATACTCCAACTGAGTATAAGGGTAAGTCATTCAAACTTTTGATTGATTCAAGCAGTACTCATTCATTTATTTCCCCTGGATGCTTGCGTAACCTAGTCTTAGATCAAAAATCAGGGAAACCTATGCAAGTTGAATTGGCCAATGGGAAGATCCTTTTCACTCACCACCTGAGACAGATTGTATTCATTTCAGATCTAGATGGGAATATAACTGACTGTCAGTTTTATAAACTGACTGTCAGTTCAGAGTCCTACCTTTGGGAGTTTTTGACGGGATCCTTGGAATGGATTGGCTCCATAAAAATCAAGCTGACATTCACTGTCATAATGGAACCATTTCCTTCCGTGACCTTCACACAAACAAAGTTTAAGGAATCGAAATTTCAGGATCCCCAAGTTTGCAATTAGTAAAAGCTTCTAAGTTACTGAAAGGACTTAGAAAGAAATAGCTCATTTTTGTTGTCAAAATGAATCCAGTAGACACAAAGTTAAAAGCTAAAAAACCAGAATGGTTAAGTGAATATGATGATTTATTCCCAGTAGAGCTAACCGAGATACCTTTGATTCGAGAAAAGTAGATTATGTGATAGAATTGACCCCGGAGCTCAGCCAGTAGCCCAGTGCATGTACAGAATGCCAGTAGCCTAGTGCACATACAGAATGCCAGTCCCTGAAGCCAATTGAACTCAAGGAATAGCTCAGGCAGCTGTTAGGACAAGGGTTTGCAAGACCCAATGTTTCACCTTTGGGGAGCGTCAGTTCTCTTTTAGAAAAAGAAAGTTAGAATGCTAAGACTCTGTGTGGACTACAGAGGTCTCAATTGATAGTTAGGAATTGATGAGCTTCTGGGGACAGGCTAAGTGGAGCCCAAATCTTCACAAAGAAATTGATGAGCTTCTGGGGACAGGCTAAGTGGAGCCCAAATCTTCACAAAGATAGATCGCAAATCAGGGCATTACCAAATCAAGATTAATGAGAAAGATATCCCGAAGAGAGCCATCAATACTTGTTATTTATGGGCACTATGAATTTACAGTCATGCCGTTTGGATTGACAAACGCCCCAGCTACATTCAATCGCCTAATGTAGGACATTCTCAGAGAATACTTGGATGATTTTGTTCTTGTTTTCTTTGATGATATTCTGATTTACACAAAGACAGCTGACCATGAAGCTCACGTCCAAAAAGTTCTTGAGATTCTAAGGAAGCACCAACTCTTTAAATACTTGGGCTTTCTGGTATCCAAAGACGTCTCGATATTCCGCAAAAGTCCAAGCCGTCATAGATTGGCCTGAACCAAAGACAGTGAAAGAAGTCAAAGGATTCTTGGGACTAACTAGTTGGTATAGAATTTTTATACTTATGTATGCTCTCATAGCTTCCCTCCTGAATAATCTTCTCAGAAGAATATCCCATTCCAATGGTCTGCTAGGTATCAGAGCGCTTTTGATAAGCTGAAGACCGCCTTGGTAACCAATCCCGTTTTGAAATCGTTAGATTTCTCTCTACACTCTTTGAGGTAGTAAACTGATGCTAGTGGTTTTACCCTGGGAGGTGCACTCATGCAGGAAGGTCCTGTAGTGGCCTATGAATCCCGAAAACTCAGAACACATGAGAGAAATTATGATGTCTATGACTTGGAGCTACTTTTAGTAGTATATGCCCTGAAGTTGTGGAGACATTACCTACTGGGTTAAAGATTCACTTTGACGACAGATCATCAGAGCTTAAAGTGGATCTTCACTGAGAAGGATCTCAACATGCGCCAAAGCAGGTGGATGCAGACCCTGCAGGAATTTGATTTTGAAATTAAGTACCGCCCGGGCAAAGAAAATGTGGTAGCAGATGCCCTCAGTAGAAAAGCCTCCTTGCTTGCAATCACAGTGGTGTTAAATCCATTGATTATTGAAGTAAGAGAGAAGATCATGCAGGATAGATTCTTTGGCCCTATTGCTACCCTACTTATGCAGGAAAGCAAAACTCCTCAGGAGTTGAACCGAGTTCAAGGTACAGCCTGGATGATGGAATTATGTATTATAATAGCAGGCTATGCATTCTCAATGATGAGGGAACTAAAGGTCAAATTCTGAATGAAGCCCATGACAGCCTTATTGTTGCAGGACATCTAGGTTTCATCAAGACCTACATGTCTATGAAGAAAAGCCTCTTTTGTCCTGGACTAAAAAGGGATGTACCTAATCATGTACGTCAATGCCTGAATTGTCAAAAAGTCAAAGCAGAAAGAGTAAAAATGCCTGGGAAGTTACATCCATTAGACATCCCCCAGATGAAGTGGGAATGTATCAGTATGGATTTTATTATTGGACTACCTTTAGTGCAATCAGGTTACAACTCCATCTTCGTGGTAGTTGATAGACTAACCAAAGTTGCCCATCTGATTCCAGTAAAAGAAACCTACACTGTAGTGGATGTGGCCAGATTGTTCCTCAAGGAAATCTTCAGATTGCATGGCCTACCTAGGAGAATAGTAAGTGGCCAAGATCCAAAGTTCACGTCAAGATTCTGGACTGCATTTTTCGAAGCACTAGGAACTTTCTTAGATCTCAACACAGCTTACCACCCCGAGACCGATGGTCAAAGAAAGGGTGAACCAAGTAATCGAAGATATACTTCGTTCATGCTGTGGGCAGGGAACCCAAGAAGTGGCTAAGCTATCTGCACCTAGTCGAGTTCGCCTACAATGCCTCTTATCAACGAAGCATCGGGATGAGCCCTTTCAAAGCTCTGTATGGACAAGACTGCCTAACACCATTAACTTGGTCCG
The DNA here is from genome assembly GCF_041138505.1 of Cibotium barometz. Taxonomy (NCBI): domain Eukaryota; kingdom Viridiplantae; phylum Streptophyta; class Polypodiopsida; order Cyatheales; family Cibotiaceae; genus Cibotium; species Cibotium barometz. The sequence continues at coordinate 32,660,455 of NC_141108.1, forward strand.
CCGACACATTGATTCTAGACAGATGCTTGATGACATGGAGCAGTAGATGCAATCCGCAAAGATTTAAGAGCTGCATGCCCAGGATAGACAAAAGCAGTATGCAGATAAGAAGAGGTCAGACAAAAAGTTTGAAGAAGCAAATATGGTCTTCATTCGCGTATGCCCCAAAAGAAGTTCTCTATCTCTTGGAAAGTACAAGAAGTTATCTCCCATGAACATGACACATTGGCTATCCCCAAACTTGTGGTTGGCAAGAGATGATGTACTCTTCAAAGGATTTAGAGTTGTTAGCTTAATAGGATAGTCACACTGATGATAAATGCCACACTTTGTATAACATATATCCAACGGTGGTGGGCTAGTAGTTGTTGCTTCCAAGTTAGCCCTTACTTTTGGTGGGCCACTCTGTGGAGGGCCTTGACATCTAAAGCACACTAGGGAGCTTACATTTGTACATTCATATCTCTTAATCTATAAGCACCAAATGCTATTTACGTTAAGGTGGTCAACTAGTGTATCTAGCATCAAATGTCATGGTTGGGCCATGTGGTTGTTGGGCTTCCATAACCCGTTGAGTCTAGGTACTTAACATAGAATTTAGGCATGTTAGGAGGTTTATTAATAATCAACTTAGTCTTGACTAGCCTCATAGGAGTAGTTCCTAGAGGGGATGGTTGAGGAGGTAACATTGGAGGTGGAATCTCCATGTCCAATCTTCGGACAACTGGATTATCTCTCCTTTGGAAGCCTATACTCCTCGCCTCCATCTGGCAAAAAAACATTAAAGAAAAAAACATTAGCTAGTGCAAGATAAACTTTTCATGGAAAAAAAGAAGGAAAACAACAAAACCTTACATAACTCATTGGGTGGATCAATTTTGAGGCAAATGGGGTTTGAACAGGCTTGTAGACAGCAAACAGAAAAATTATGTATTTCCAATGCCTATGACTCGAAAATTTAACCTATAAGGCTTTTCATAGTCCCACAAACATTACATGTACATGAAGTTGATCCGCAATCTTTTGTAATCTTAGACTATAAATTCCAAGGAGCCCAAAGCTCTTGTTGTAAGGGTCTTGACCATACAAACCCAACAATAATTTGGGTTCTAAAAAAT